>NC_088341.1:18670000-18675000 GCF_036884655.1 Musa acuminata AAA Group
GAACATCATATTTCAGTTTACGCTTACATTCTAATTTCCATCATAACTGCATACTGCCTTCATAGACTTGCTTTAACTGCATCTTGCTTGATCACAAGTTAAAGTGATTTACAAATCAGCTTTTCTACCGAAATCGCTCTTATCGTACGAACGCAGTTTTAATCGTCGAAAGTTTTTCGCTGCACTAATTCACCCCCCCCCCCTCTTAGTGCTCTTGATCCTAACAATTGGTATCAGAGCGGGGTTAACTCTCAAACATATTAAAACCTAAGAGAGATGGCATACGCCGGAAACCAAGAGGGCCATTCTATTACACGTCCACCCATGTTCAATGGGACGGACTACACCTTTTGGAAGACCCGAATGTGGATCTTCCTTATTTCAATGGATTTTGAACTTTGGAATTTTGTCGAAAATGGATTTTCGAAGTCTTCTCTTCCGATGATCGATTGGAATAAATTGGAGAAGAAGACTTTCGCTCTTAATGTAAAGGCTATGAATGCCTTATTTTATGCGCTTGATAAAAATGAGTTTAATCGTGTTTCGGTTTGTGAAACTGCGTTTGATATTTGGCATACACTCAAAGTAACTCACGAAGGCACAAGTAGAGTGAAAAAGTCGACAATCAATCTTTTGATACACTCTTTCGAACTTTTCCGAATGAAACTGAGCTAGACTATTGGCGACATGCACACCCGTTTCATGGATATCGTCAATGGTTTAAAAGGACTCGACAAAAGTTTTTCGGATTTTGAGCTCGTGAATAAGATTCTAAGATCCCTTCCTAAGAGTTGGGACCCTAAAGTCACTACTATTCAAGAGGCTAAAGATTTAAACAACTTCTCTCTTGAAGAACCAATCGGGTCATTAATGACCTATGAAATGACATGCAAGGCTCATGAAGAGCAAGAAGACATCCTTCTAAAGAACAAGAAGGATATGACACTTAGAACTTTAGATGACCACTTGAGAGAAAACTCAAGTGATGAGGACTGTGACGATGACTTGGTGCTTCTAATAAGGAAATTCAAAAAATTCATTAAGAGAAACAAGTTTAAAAATGACACAAAAAATAAACTTGAACCCAAAAAGGACCAAGTTATTTGCTATGAGTGCAAAAAGCCGGGACACTACAAAAGTGATTGTCCCCAAGCCAAGAAGAGAACATCAAAGAAGAAGGCGCTCAAAGCAACATGGGATGACTCGAGCGCGTCCGAAGAAGAGGAGTCCAACACCGAGCAAGTTGCTCATTACGCCTTAATGGCCATCGGAGAGGAGGTAACAAATTTAATTGATGCAGATTTATCATTTGATGAGTTATTAAATACCTTCCATAACTTATTTGATGAATGCAAGATTATTAGTAGAAAATATAAATTGCTAAAAAAGGAGCATGATAGTCTTGCTTGTAATTTCGATAAGTTAAAAACTGAATATCATGATAGTTTAGGTTCTTGTATAAAATGCCATGATATAGAAACTATCCAAAAGGAAAACTTGCTACTTAAGGACACATTGAAGAAATTCGAGGTTGGTAGCAAGTCTTTGAACATGATCCTTACAAACAAGGGTCACGTTCCCAAAAGAAGTGGAATCGGATTTGTGAGAAATCCTCACCAAAATCCAACCACCTTCATAAAAGGCCCTATCCTACATGTTCGACACCAAAGCAAATGCAACTTTTGTTGCAAACATGGACACAAAACGCATTATTGTCCATTCAAGAAAATTAGTCCGAACAAATTAATTTGGGTTCCTAAAGGAACCATGATAAACTCTATGCAACATGACAAACAATGTAGATCAGTTTTTGAGGCACCCAAAAGTAAATGGGTACCTAAAAATTATCCTTTCTTGTAGAGACATACACCATCACAAGCTAGGAGCAAGAGATGGTACCTTGATAGTGGATGCTCAAGGCATATGACCGGAAATCCATCTCAATTCTCTAAGCTCACTAGTATAGACGAAGGCTATGTCACCTTCGGAGACAACAACAAGAGTAAAATCATTGGCAAAGGAACCATAGGTAACAAATCCAACTTCTTTATTGAAGATGTTTTGTTAGTTGATGGTTTAAAACATAACCTCTTGAGCATTAGTCAATTATGTGATGAAGAATATATTGTCAAATTCGAATCTAATGCTTGCATCATTGAAAAACCACACAACAACACATCTATGATAGCATTAAAACAAAATAACGTATACACCATTGATATCAATGATCTGTGTAATGAAATGTGTTTCTCAGTTTTAAATGAGGATGCTTGGCTATGGCATAGAAGATTAGGTCACGCTAGCATGAAACTAATCACTCAAATATCATCCAAAGAACTTGTAAGAGGAATTCCTCATATCAAGTTAATTAAAGATAATGTATGTGATGCTTGTCAATTAGGTAAACAAATTAAGGGTAGTTTCAAATCTAAGAATCAAATAAGCACCTTTAGACCCTTGCAATTGATCCATATGGACTTGTTCGGACCAATCTCTACATCAAGCCTAGGAGGTAGCAAATACGTCTTCGTCATTGTAGATGACTATAACAGATACACATGGACTTACTTCTTAAAACATAAAAATGAATGCTTTATATATTTTAACAAGTTTTGTAAACTTGTTCAAAATGAAAAGGGTTCTATGATTTCATCAATTAGAAGTGATCACGGTGATGAATTTCAAAACCGTGATTTCTAAGAATTTTGTGAACTTAATAGATACAATCACAACTTCTCTACTCCAAGAAATCATCAATAAAATGGAGTAGTAGAAAGAAAGTAGAAACTTACAAGAAATGGCAAGAACCATGTTGAATGAACATAGCCTACCCAAATATTTTTGGGCCGAAGCCGTAAACACTACATACTATATTTTGAATAGAGTTCTAGTAAGACCCCTACTCACCAAAACTCTCTATGAGTTGTGGAACAACAAAAAACCTAATGTTTCATATTTTAAAGTTTTTGGGTGTAAGTGTTTCATCTTGAATGAAAAAGATGCCTTAGAAAAATTTGATGCTAAATCCGATGAAGGAATTTTTCTTGGTTATTCTTCAGTTTTTAAAGCTTTTCGTATCTTCAATAAAAGAACTTTAATTATTGAAGAATCCATTCATGTTATTTTCAATGAGATTTTCGAAATCAAGAAAACGATTTTGATGATGATGTTAACTTCGATTCTTTAAATTTAAATGAAATCCCTTCTCCAACTAGCAATTTGGATGCATCCACTTCCGAAACATCCTTACCCAAGGATTGGAAATATGTAGATGCTCATCCTAAGGAGCTAATCTTAGGAGACACATCAAAGGGGGTTTAGACATGTTCTTCTCTTAAAAATTTTTGTGCCAACGCCGCTTTTCTCTCCTAAATTGAACCTAAATGTATTGACGAAGCCATGAAAGATGATTCATGGATTATCGTAATGCAAGATGAATTAAATCAATTTGAGAGAAATGAGGTGTGGAAGCTTGTTCCTAGGCCAAATGACCATTTAGTTATTGGTACTAAATGAGTCTTTAGAAACAAGCAAGATGAATATGGTATCGTGGTTAGAAACAAGGCTAGATTAGTGGTCAAAGGTTTCAACCAAGAAGAAGGTATCGATTACGAAGAAACCTTCGCTCCTGTGGCTCGATTAGAAGCCATAAGGATGCTCCTTGCCTATGCTAGTAGTAATAATTTTAAGTTGTTTCAAATGGATGTTAAAAGTGTTTTTCTTAATGGCTTTATTTCTGAAGAAGTTTATGTTGAACAACCTTCCGGATTTGAAACTAAAAGCCTCCCTAATCATGTATTTAAATTAACCAAAGCTCTCTATGGTTTAAAACAAGCCCTAAGGGCTTGGTATGATAGATTAAGTACTTTTCTTATTAAAAATAATTTCACAAAAGGCAAGGTCGATACCACATTGTTTATCAAAAATTTTGAAAATAATTTTCTCATTGTTCAGATTTATGTTGATGATATTATCTTCGGTTCTACGAATGAATCTCTTTGTGAATCTTTTGCTAAAACCATGAGTCTCGAATTTGAAATAAGTTTGATGAGAGAATTAACCTTTTTCTTAGGCTTACAAATTAAGCAACTAAGCAATGAAATCTTTATTAGTCAAACTAAATATGCTTTAAATCTACTGAAAAGATTTAATATGGATAGCTCAAAAGCTATTAACACCCCTATGAGCACCTCCACTAAGTTAGAAGTTGATGAGAGTGGAGAAAGTTTCGATCAAAAAACTTATAAGGGTATGATAGGAAGTTTACTTTACCTCACTACAACTAGACCAGATATCATGTTCAGTGTAGGACTTTGTGCTAGGTTTCAATCGAACCCTAAGATATCTCATCTCAAAGCGGTTAAAAGAATACTTAGATATCTTAAAGGTACCACAAATCTAGGATTATGGTATCCAAAATCCGAAAACTTTGAGTTAATTACTTATGCTGATGCGGATTTTGCTGGGTGTAGATTAGATAGAAAAAGCACATCAGGAACATGTCAATTTTTGGGACATTCCCTTGTTTCCTGGTCATCTAAGAAACAAAACTCGATTGCACTATCAATAACCGAAGCTGAATATATTGCAGCTAGTGCATGCTGTGCATAAGTTGTGTAGATGAAAAACACCTTAGAAGATTATAAAGTCTATCTTAAAAACATTCTCATTAAATGCGATAACACGAGTGCAATATGTTTAACAAAGAATCTCATTCAACACTCAAGAACAAAACATATTGATATTAGACATCACTTTATACGAGATTATATTACTAATCATGATATAATCATAGAGTTCGTAGATACTAAACATCAACTAGCTGATATTTTTACAAAACCTCTAAGTGAAGAATAATTTGATTTCATAAGAAGAGAACTAGGAATGTTGATGTGTATGAATGCATAAACTTGTTAAAATTATTATTCGAACTTTATTGATTGAATGATCAAATCACTTAATTGCCATTACATGCCTAAAATAATATGTTGGAAATTAAT
>NC_088341.1:18680000-18887500 GCF_036884655.1 Musa acuminata AAA Group
AGAAAGGCTCATATTTCAACCACATCTCTGTGTTTAAATTGTTGTCAGATGATTCCACCAGCAAATGTTGCATTGGCAAGCTGCATGTTCCTGCTAAACCAGAAGTTTCTGCTGGAGAATGGAAGCATGTGGAGGAACAGTTTGATACTTTATTGCTCCATCAGCTGAATCACTTTGTCATTTTCCTCTGTGAAGTCTTCAGTGTTTGACCACCGAGAATAGTCTTGTGTTTTTTTTTTTTGGTTTTTGGGTGCCAGTGACATTTGTTAAATCTTCTCTCTCTCTCTCTCTCTCTCTCTCTCTCTCTCTCTCTCTCTCTCTCTTGATGTCATTGGGACTGTTTTAGATTTCATCTTCCTTTGGTGTTGGGTTAAAAAACAATATATGGTGGAATGTCTGATCACCAATCATTGCAGATAAGAATGACATTAGAGTTTAAATTTGATTCAAATTTCTGGTTGTATTCAAACAAATCAAAAGATATCAAATAAATAGTAATCATATGCTTCACTCATCATCTTAAGCCTCATATTGGAAAGATACAGTGAATCCTGCCATTTCCATACGACCATCTTGACATGTTAGGAAAATTAGATCATGATGATTTGATATAATGTGATTTACTTCCTCTTTATTTCGGGTTGCCCAAAGTACATTGTATGAGATATATAATTAAGTGTAGTTATTTTCCACTTTCTTTTTATCTCTCTCTCTCTCTCTCTCTATCCTTATTCTGTGGAGGATATATAATTAATTGTAGTTATTTTTCACTTTCTCTTTATCTCTCTCTATCCTTATTCTGTGGAGGATTAGTTGTCCACCATGATGAGTAGAACTGGACTGGATTTGACATGCATTTTTTGACCATGGTGATGGATAATGAAAGATGTGACCTAACATACATCCAAAGATCTTTACTAAAGGTAAGTGCAATCAGTCAAAATAAAGCCCAGCAAACTTATGTCACTTCCCAATAGTCTTGGCTGAGTCATCTTATCCAATCATGTCTGTTCTGAAAGTTATGCAGCTTGTCTTCACTAAGTCAAAAAAATATTTAGTTTCCCGTTAGCTTAGAAATGATTACATCCTCCCCTCTCTCTCTCTCGACAATAGTTAAGGAGGGATGAAAGAGAGGCAATTCTGAATAAGCGTGAGAAAATAGGTATCATGATAATAATTTTGTTATCCAATAAATTCTTTGTACATGAGATTTATTTATTTATTTTTTTTTTTATGTTATGGTGATAATTAATCCTACATGCAGAAGCACATTTCAACCAAGAGTTGATATGAAACATAACCTCAGTTATGAGGGAAAAAAAAAGAAAAGAAATCAATTATGGAGGTTCGAAATCAAAAATTAATTCCATTAATTATGATTTATAGCGTTTTCAAGTGCTTAGAAAACGAAATTGATATTGAATACATCTTATTGTATCCTAAAACTAGAATAACATAAATGATGTAGAAAAACATGAAAATTTTTAATTTCTTTTGATACTTATTTATTATTGATTAAATCAAAAAATATACCCCACAAACTCGATGGATATATTAAGTTTGCATTGGAAATATATTTTTTAATTTAGTTCTTCTAATAATCACATATACATATATATATATATTATTCCTTTAAATATTTGAATATTTCATATATGCCGCTCTCGCTAGCATCAGTTTAGTAAGCTCAACTTAACAAGGAGAAATAAGCAAGTTAATTAAAAATATATTAATATTGTTAAAATTATATTATAATTAAATATCCAAAATACTCATTATTTTTAGTGCCTTTGAAGGGATATTAATGCCAATTTGAGTTTTAACAGTACTATGCTACGGTCAACGGTCAACGACTAATAATGTTTTAAATTTTACGATGATATATATGTGTATGTATATTTTTTATATTTAAATATAAAATAGTAAATCCGTAAATCACTATATATATATATATGTATATATATATATATAAGTATAAATATAAAATTTGTTTATTTGTATTATTGTTATTATTATTATTATTATTATTATTATTTGCCTATATGTATTATTGGTGTCCAGCTTTGCTGTAATGCCAAACGAGCCCTAACAATGGTAGGCTTTTGACTCCAACGTAGGCATAGTGTGGAGACAGCGAGTGTGACTCCTCTTCCCATCATTCGGTGTCACCACTCCTACTTTCTTGCTCTCCTTCCCCCTCCCTCCCTCTGTTCTCCTTTTGCTTTCCATCTGTGCCCGCAGTTGGCTCGCAGTGACCCGCGGTGGAGAGGCGTCGGTGATCAAGGAAAGCGCGTGCGAATCTTCGCGAGGCCTCGTGGAGCTCTTTCCATTTTTCTCCTGTCCTGGTCTTCCTCCGCCTCCCCCGCCGCCGATTCTTACCCTCTTTTGCGCGAGTAACCGTAGAAGATGGGCGGGTGAGCACCGGAACCAGGAAAGATGGGGTCTTGACGTGCAAGAGGTGAGGAGCGGCGGGAGGGATCCGATGGAGAGGGGGAGTGATCGGAGAGAGGTGGTATTTTGATGGAGGAGGCGCGAAGAATGGAGTGGGAGAGGGGCCCTGGTGGTGGTGGTGGCGGCGTGAGGAACGACGAGGAAGGGGAGGGGAGGAGTGGGAGCGGAGGAGGAGGAGACGGTGCGGGAGGGGAAGGGGTTCTCTACGTGAAGGTGATGACGGACGAGCAGATGGAGGTCCTCCGTCGTCAGATCGCTGTGTACGCCACCATCTGCGAGCAGCTCGTCGAGATGCACAAGGCCATCACCGCCCACCACGACTCCCTCGCAGGTGATCGATTCCGACTCCCTCCTCTTCCTCTTGATTAGGAGAAAAGATTCCTTTTTTACCTTCATATCAGAGGGGAAACATGATGTAGCTCTGTCACTTCGTATCAATGCGTTGAGATTTGGACCTAATTTTGATTTTGTTTGGACTTCAAATTGCTCTCTTTGTTTCGCTATCTCCCATAACTCCATGTTGTGCGTCTTATTGGACTTCGTTCATATTCGAATCATGAACATTTATTGAGGCTAATACTAATAATCTTTTCTTGCCTGTTGGAAACATTATGTTCGGTGGTTTAGCATTAAAGGTTTTGGAGCAGTGGCAGGCTATACGCATGTGGATTGGACAACATTATCTATCAGAAAACAGTCACTTTGATGTTATTTTAGATCCTTTCAGCAAGCCCATTAAAAAACGAGATTCTTTTAGAGATGTCCTTAATTTTCCAGATTAAAATAATTTGTATAACATGATTTACCAACTCTTGAAATGAGATGGCTTGGTTGTTTCCATCACTTAAAAAGGATTTTAGAGGAGGGCTGATGCATTTTTGTTATGCAAAGTACCGAAGGATGCAAAGGGAAGATCTACCTTGTTGTTTTAGGAATTGCCTTATATTTATATGCCAATTTGTTGATTTTGGTAGTGTTGTTTATAGCTAGGTTTTTCATTGTCATACAAAATAAGCAAACTTTGTACTGGCAGACTTTAATGGTGTGTTGTCTTACTTATTTCAAGTTTGTCAAGCGCCTTTGTTTAACTTCTCAGGTTTATTCTAATATCTGTAGAAGAATAGAAGAGCAACAACTCATTTTGTTCAAAATGCTTGCGCAATAGCTGGAGACTTCAATTTCTTCCCCTTGTATTGTATTTTTATTTAAGAACCATAATGGGAAATCATTATTTTTTTGGTTTAGGCATTTCTGTAGGAATCACATCTTAGTTCTTGTTAAATTTTTTTTCGAGTAAAAGCTAGAAGCAAGCACTTCCCCACCATATCTAATCAACAGAAATTGAAGTGTACAGGAAAAATCAAAACAAACAGATGAAGAAAAGAGCAATCATTATAATGCTTCTCAACATATTGTGGAATGTCTGTCCTCATAAAACTTTCATCATTGTAATGCTTTAGTACTTTTTTTTTGTCCTTGTTTCTGGCTTTTTTTTTCCAAGTCAATCTATTAAACTTGTCATAGAACCTCGAAGGATCCTGCACTGGAAGAACTTGGGATAACTAGTATTTGTTCAATCTGATCCCTGCATAAGGCATTGAGTTTTGATCTTCTTCTTACAAACTGCATTCTACATTGCTTTACACAGTATGTGGACATGCTGTCTTGGGCATAAATTGCTTTATGAAACAAATAAACAAGATATGTGCACTAATTATTTCACTTGCTCCAGCAGCATCATGAAGCCCACTTAACAAAATTAACCTTTGATGATCCATTTCCCTAAACTAGTAGTCAATCATGCACCTTTTTCCAGTTACTCGAAAATTATACATATGGCTGCTTTTTTATCCTCCCTTGTTACTTGCACTGGAAAGCTAGAACACCAATATAAGTTAATTATTATTACAGGAACCATATTTGATGTAGACCGAGCAGAAGAATGACCTATTCTCTGTTTACCTTCCCTGTGCTTCTTCATTGTTTTAGGAATGAGGCTGGGAGGCCTCTACAATGATTCCCTGATGGCATCTGGTGGTCACAAAATCACTGCTAGGCAGCGATGGACTCCAACAAGCATGCAGCTACAGATTCTGGAGACCATGTTTAATCAAGGCAATGGGACTCCAAGCAAGCAGAATATAAAGCAGATAACAACTGAGCTATCACAACATGGTCAGATCTCTGAGTCTAATGTCTACAACTGGTTCCAGAATAGAAGGGCACGATCAAAACGCAAGAAGATGGCTGCATTACCGAGTAATACCGAATCTGAAGCCGAGGCAGATGAGGAATCCCCAGATGAGAAGAAACCCAGGCCCGATGAGTTCCATCACGAAAACCTGCCTGTCAGCATCAGTAATCATCCCATTTACGATGAACAAATGAATGCAGAAGTCCATTTGTTAGCATCTGAGATAAATCAAGCACAAGGCAGATGCCGGTTGAATGAGAGTTTGAAGTCTTCTGGCGGTTTGGACCATATGTCCTATGAAAGTGTTCTATCTACTCCAAGTAGGTTTCTTCATCATTATTTTCCTTCTTTCTTACCTTCATATCAAAATGTCTTCTTTGACTTGATTGATCAATGCAGGATTAGACCACCTGATGGATAAGTTTGATATGCCGACGAGCTTTAGCCCTTTCCACTCTGGAGAGAGGTATGATGTCATGGGTTGACATCGTGTTCGAGTCAAAACTGATCATGACTCGATAATGACCGATAAGTTACATTTAGGGAACTGCAGAGGTATATTCGAGGAATTGTGATATACTGCTCCAACTGAGAAGGTGCTTTCTGGAAATCATGTATGTTATTAGGATCTACTAGATGACTCTTTATCAAACTTTAAATCAGTTTTTGGTTCCTTCTTACATCGAACATTAGCAATAAAAATATAGTGCACGTGCTTTTCGTCATGTTCAATCGTCATTTCTTTGTTCAATTTGAACTGTTTCTTTCTTTGCTCTCTTCAGCAAATATACTCAATACCTTTGACATCTTCAGAATAAGATCCTTGTGTTGATTAAAATAGGATCAAAATGACAGTTGGATGTGGCTTTGCTGCATGATGGAATAACAGGCATAATTGTTCGTCTGCAAGGAGACTATGGGCTCTATAGTTCCTACAGAACAATATTAGCATTTGTTTCAGAATGGTGTCCATACTGATCTGTCAAAGGTACATGTTCTGTTTTGGATAGATAGAAATCCAGTGTAAGAACTCCAATATAAGATGCAATGAGGTGAGTGATCTCCAAGAGTTAGATTGGTAAGCCTTTGGTTGAGTTGATGCAGAATAGCAAGAGTTAGTTGAAGTGATCTCCAAGCTCATATATTTTACCTCATCGTTTCTTTTCAGAAAAAAAAACGTCACCCTAATACCATATATGAATGTTTAACTTGAAAAAAAAAGTGGATCAGATGCAAAGAGAGACTTTTAATGTCATGAGACGTATTTATTTTTCGACAAATTTTTTAATAAAGTTTAGTTTTTAATTTTTTTTCTCGTAAAGTATTCTCTTTTTAGTTATTTTCTAAAAGACAGTTACCCTTAGTCTTTGTCCTATCGTGATTACCTTTGTCCTGTTGTCGACTTTAACAGAGGGGAAGGAGGTGGCACCCGTGGGACTTCCTCTCTCTCCTCTTCATGGCCCATTGCTTTCAAGCGGTAGCAACCATGCCTCTTTCACTAATGATTAGGAGTTAGCTTTACTCCCTAAGTCGAGCAAGAACAAGAGGTATGATTGAACAATGACGAAAAACAAAAGTGACGAGCAAAAGCAGGCGAGAACATGATCCTTTTAGTATGGGAGCTTCAAAATCTAAGAGATGATGAATGGGTATGAGGGTGGAGACGATAGACAAGGTCGAAGGAATGATAAGAACGAGGAATGAGGGGTAGGGGTGGAGGTTAGATATAATTTATCTTTTAAAAAATAAGGAGTATTATATGAGAATATACAAAAAGGGATGTTCTAGAAAAAAAAATTAATTTTTTATAAATAAAGAGATTATTTTCATGATTCACTTGCTTATGATTTATTTATAACAAAGTAAACTTATATTGAATCATCAAAATAAGATAGAATGATTCGATTTTAATGTTTGCTCTGATTTTGAATCATTAATTAAATCCTTGAGTTAATTAGTCCAATGACATGTTTAATATTTTTTAAAAATAAAAATAATTACATATTTATTTTTAAAAATATAAATAAATATTATAATTTATTTTTTATAATATAGTGGAAGAGAATGATAGAACCAGAGTTTATTTATATGTTGATAGAATGACAGAATGAAGTTTTATTCTCTTTCATCTTATAATAGAAAGACACAAATATGTATCCAAAATTTAATTTTTTTTTTATAATAATGTAATCCTTTATTGTTTAAATGATCTCCGATTATAATTTTTTTATTTGATTGATCGGTACGATTCTAATATAAACCAATGACGATATTTATTACGATAGAAATTAAGATGAGTTCTTTCTTTCTAACCTCTATTTTTATGTTTCTTAATTCCATTTTTCATTTTGTATTAATCTATTTTGTAATTATGTCTTGAATGTTATATTTACGGTTTTTATCCAATAATAATTGATTGGGCACGATATATATGCATACATAATAAAGATATAATATGTATATTATGTATATATATATATACATATATACATATACATATGTATATATGTATATATATATACATATATACATATACATATGTATATACACATATATTCATATACATACATATATATATATATATATATATATATGTATATACACACATATATTCATATACATACATACATATATATATATATATATATATATATATATATATATATATATATATATATATATATATATATATATATATATATATATATATATATATATTCCTGCAACTCTCCTCTGTTGTGTGACGTGTTTTGGGGGAAAAGATTCCATCTTTGGCTGAAGCCCTCCATCGAATTCTCTCGTCGAGAGAAAGCCCTAATCGGAGAAACGAGGTAGCGATCTCTACCTTCTCGATCTCGTTAGCTTTTGTGCGGTGCGACAAGTCTCTAATTTTATCGTATTGAGCACACCCCTCACCTCAAATTGCCATCTTTGCATCTCGGACGATTTTTGATGGAGTTCGATCGATGGTAGTTGAAATTTTCTTGCTGGATTTTATCGTCCTTAGTTGAAACGATGCGCTCGCTTCGGTCGAAGTGTGAATTTGTGTCCTCGATGTTGAGGCTCATTGCTGTTGTTTCTCTTTGTTCTTCTGTTGGTAGATGAATTCATACGGTGGATCTATGCGATTTAACGGGTGGTTTTCCGAGCCCTAAGTTGGCTGTAGAATGATATGCTTGGAACCAATTCGCGATATGGATTGACAAAGATTGAGTTTTTGATCCAAGAAACCTAATTGGATACACGATCGTCGTGGGAAAGGGGGTAATTAGATGGAATTCTTCGATGCTAACACTCATTTGCCTCCTCGGAAGCGCCTGCTCGCTGAACTGAAGAGGGACAGTTCTGATTTTGATTGCCTGCCACCAATTCCTTCTGTTTCTGGGGATTTTGGTGCTCAGCTTCGCGATGTTATTAGCTCTCCGAGTTCAACTCCGGAAGAGGTCATTGAGGTCGCAAAGTCCGTTGCTTTGGCCACTGCCGAAGTTGCAACGGCAGCAAGAAACGCTGCAACCGAGAAAGCAGCCGCAGCTGCAAAGGCCAAAGCTGCTGCCAAGAGTGCACTGCTGTTTCTGGATTTGATTTCGAGGAGCAGGAATCTGAGAAAGGGTTGCTTGAGCAAACACAAAGTGAGGAAGAAACAGATTCCCATAGAGCTCTTGTATAAGACTCACCTTCCTGCGGGGAGCCAAGAAGCAGATGAAGAACTTGCCAGGAAATTGCATCTTGCAATGAATAGTTCACCTAGACTTTCAAATAATAACCGAAAGTGCATTCAAAACTTTGGGAGAGAAGTTCATTGTAATGGCAATGGTGTCTGCATAGAAAAGTCACCTGTTTTGCACAAGGATAGTGTCAGGATGACTGATAAGTATTTTATAGATAAATCAAAAGAGAAGATCGAGGGTTGTTCCGAAGCTGAGGGGGAGCAAGAAGAATCCGATTACTGCACAGAGGAACAAAAGTGTGGGTCTAGGGTTAGAGTGATAACCGAGGGTAGGAAAGTGAGAATTAAGCAAAAGAAGTTGCCTTTGAGTCAATATGGCCTTGGAGATCAAGCAGAGGTAAAAAAAATTGTCGCCCTCTGCAAACCATCAATCTTTCACTAGAAATCCAAATTTTGGCTCTGCAGAAACTAAGATGTCTTCAGATCATGCAAATCCTTCTAATGATGGTAGGATGTCGACAAATATTACATTGGCATAGAAATACAAGAAGATCAAGGTGTCACAACGCTCTTCTGATAGCATGATTTTGCCTGCTTCATGTTAAAAAATCCTTCAGCAAGGTGATTTCTACTGTTGAGTAGTAATGTTGGCATTCTCAGAATTTATAGTAGGTAATAAATTTCATATGCAATCTGAAGAGGGTGTCAAACTGACCCTCTGCAGAATGGTTGTATATTATATGGTTTTCTTCTACAAGGTTTGTTTTTGTTTCCATGTTTAGTCGTGGCTTACTTTGGTTTGTTTTAATGTGTCACCTGATGTAATTGTTACGTCTACATCTTTGTGTTACTTGTATTAATAAATCAGTAATAAGTATTTCATAGTTACGATGGACACCATACTGATTCTCATTTCATTTATGGACCATGTTACATTAGAGACAGTGGAATTTAGTTAGATGCAACATGAATGTATATACATGCGCTTCCGACCTAGCACACTGCCTTGTTTGATTGAGCATGGAGCATGTAGGAAGCAACAAGGAGCTGGAATAGGGAAAGTATAAGTTAATTACATCATTTGGTGTGCTTCTTGTTGCTCACTTAGAAGCAGGTGAAGGTGTATTGATGCAACCGCACTTGGTTAAACTAAGAGTTGAGTGAGTTGGTCTAGTGAAACCAAAATAGCTAAAAAGTGAGATATAAATAAATGCTTATTGTAGAATAATTTCATCTTAGCAACTGCTCCCACTAAACCATATTCTGTAACCTAAGCCTCCAGGGTGCACTCCTGAATCAACTATGACCAAGAGATTGCTCCATTAAGCCGGGAGTTTCTGGTAGGTCACATTGTTGACCAGGAAACTTGCACACCTGGTCTTTTGCAGCTATCATGATTAATGTGAAATGCTATTTGTGCTAGAAGAGTGTGTGTGCAGAATGATGAAAGAGGTCAACATATTCAGATAGATCAATGTGAGCAACATTGGTTGGCAGACCTTATTGATTTGGCATGTGAAATGTGATTTATTGAGAATTACTGCAGTTTCATGCGTGTCGCAACACATCTGGTTTCAAGTTAGGCATGGGACGCAACATTGTTCACAAGCGAAACGCCTAAAATCTAGGTGTATGCTTATCATTTGGGGTTGGTGGAAGAAAGCAATTGGGATGTGGACTAGGTGGTTCACTGACATCACCAGAAAATAGATTATTGCTTGGATTCTGGTCATGCACTAGTGCTAGTGGATGGGATCAAGAAAGCATCCATCATGCAGATAAGGTGGAAAGTGTTTTGAAGGCATGTTAGGCCAAACTGTAGTCACCAATAAATATGATGTACATATTTCATGGCTATGTTTACATTGTAGTTGTAGCTAACTGGTTTTCAGGAACAGTTGTATTTACAAGTGAGTTTACAAATTCTGAGCTTCGGCCATGAGATAAGATGTTGCAGAGTGATGAGGCACATGGAACGGAGTAATGCAGTTAAAAGGGTTATATATATTTGTGATCAAATGCCGATCATTTTTTTTTTTGGGTATTTTTGAATGTTTTCTCAGACAAATTGTATGAGTTGTCAGTCCCATTTTATCGTTGGTAGTATTTTTTTTTTATTTTCTATTGTGTAAAACAAGTAAGAATTGTAGACAGAATGATGTCATATGAAGGGAAAATGATTGAAATAGTCTTGTTTACATATGCCACGAGTTGATTTTCTAGCTAATGACCTTGCGGTGCGAAACATAAGCAGCTAGTGATGGATCATTAAGTCGGATAAGACTGGTTACATGTCTTGCTACAAGAGTTGCATGGGCACATGTACAGTATATAGTAGATTATCTTGGATTCTTTGTTATATGTTTAGGATTTATACAGTTGATCTTTGTATTTTGCAATGCATATAAAGTGTGCTTAAATATCTATTTGTGCAATCTTGAATGCTTGCTTCCGGTAAATCATCTTTTCTTTGTGAATCCTTGTAGGGACGCTTTGGAGATGAATATTGTAAAGATATCGCATGATTTAAGTAAAGCTAGTTAAAGGTAAACACTTGAAATGTAATGTGGAAAGCCTTTTAAATAATAAATGTTGTAGCATGAATGTAATTGAGTCAACGTTAGGGTGATATATTGAGCGTTTGACATTTCTCGACAATGGCTGCATGATAACTTCAAGAGTTGGGGCAGGGTGATATATTGAGCCAACTTCGATATGTTCCAAGGAGAAGGAAGTCGGCCTAAGTGAGACAGAGGGTGAGACCGGGGACGGTGGTGGGGGATAAGATTGACACCAGATCTGAATCCCTTCAAATGAAACGGAGAGGAGGAAGACATCTTAGATATTCAAATGTGGGGGATGGGGATTTCGGAGTCCATCGAAATTAAAGATTGATTTGTGAAAGATTGAAATGAAAGATATTCAAATGTGGGTGACTTACGCATAGATATTCAAGGTTCAAATGGTTTGAATGCAAGAGAGAAATGAAAGGAAAGAGGTCCTTCGTTTACTTAAGACGGTTCATTTGTGTAAACGATGTGACGTGACATGGGATTGCCCAAAAAAAAATCGATCACCTTGAACCCCTAATAGTTTGTTTGATACCTAACATGGAGCTCTACCATTAGGCTACATAGGCAATCTATTAGGTAATCATTGCTGGATGTTAGGGATCAGATTAAATTGAATCAAACGCTATAGTCGAAATAGTAGTAGCCTTGAAGGAGGTTGATGCAACGATGATGGCTTGCATGAGCAGATTTGATCTCCGGTATGGTTTGTTATGCAAACCAAAATTATTTGTATCAAAAGGGGATCAGCCAAGAAGCATCCTACCATGATAATGTGATCGAATCAACCATAAAGCATCGTGCAATGACAATGCTATTGAATCGGCTATAATGTGATCGAATCATCGGCTATAATGTGATCGAATCAACCATAAAGCATCGTGCAATGACAAAGTCAACAATAGGTATCTCCTGATATTATATCATCATTCTAAGACAATAATGTAATCAAACCGAATATATAGCATCTTATAATAGTGACAATAATGTGTTCTATGATGATAATGTTGAATTTCAGATTTTGATGATGAAACCAATTGATAAATGTTTATGATTTAATCTACGTTTTGAGTGATGCAGGATGCTTCGATTAGGGAGAGACAATTAAAACAGGAAGAATCATGTTGGGTCGGAGGAAAACGTGTCAGAAGATTGGACGTCGGGCTGGACGATCGGTCGACGTATCGACAGAAGGCTTCGGGCCATGGGCTCGGGCATCGGGCTAAGAAGAGCGGATATTGCATCAAAAATATCGGAGTTACGAAGGTCAACTGGCCGATTGGGCAATAGGCCACAAGAGAGCACGATGCGCCGAAGAATCAAACGAAGCATCGATGGACCAATGACATGCCGAACAACATGATTCATGCTTAGTAATAATTGTCTAGATCGAAGTGTATTTTTATATGTGCAGGATTAACTATGATAGCAAGACATAAAGCAAAATGAAGTCCCGGAGTCAAGAACGCGATTTCCTTGGGAGTTCTAGAGTTCGTCAGAAGTCCGAACGTTCATTGGAAGTTCTACCGGAACCAACCGAGAAGTCCAAGAGCTTGCCAAAGAAGCTCGTCGGAACTCGCCAAGAAGATCATTGTGAAGTCCAGGAGCTTGTTGGAAGTCCGCCGGAACATTACCGAGAGATCGTCGGAAGCTCGTCGGAAGAAATCAGACTTATCTTGCTTATGTCTTAGGAATCGTATTTAGAACATAATTAGAGTTGGGATTGGGAGGTAATCCCATCAACTATGTTAGGGGTCAACTGGGCCCGAAGTTGGACTGGTTTGGGTCGGATTCAAGGCTTAACCAAAGTGCTGAAACCTTGGCTGGCGATGGCATCGCTTGGGGAACAGCACCCCAAGATTCCTGGGCAGTGGTACCGCCGACAACAATGTTGCCAGTAGTGGTACCGCCCAGTACTAGATCCTATGGCGATAGTACTGCCCAGGAACGACGGTAGTACCGCTAGTACCTAGGAAATCTAGGATGAGACCTTTTTAGGCTCCAAGTTTGAATCAACTTAAAGCTTATAAATACCCCTCTCATCCCTGGTTAACATATACAAGCACAAAGAATTTAAAAAGGGAAAAACGCTGTAGAAATCTCTTGTGAGAATTCTCCTATAGTCTAAGTGTTAGAATAGTTTGAGAGAGGAGTGAGTGCTTGTAAGGGTTGTCTCATAAACCTAGTAAAAGGAGAAGAGGGGTGTAAGAAGGAGGTTGATCTTCGCATATTAAAGGAAGATCGATAGTGGATGCCGGTGGCCTCGACGGAAGAGGAATCGGCGGAGTGGATGTAGGTGTCACGACGACCGAACCACTATAAAATTGGCGTGTTCTCTGGTTTGCATTTACTTCCTGCAATTTATATTAACTGCAAATTACCTTCAATACGCTCTTACTTCGCTTTCAAAGTTAAGCATTTCTGAGTTTGGTTTTATCGTACGAAAGGATTTTCTAAAATCGATGTTTTTATCCGCTGCACTAATTCACTCCCCCCTCTTAGTGCTGACCCTTGTTCCTAACAATTGGTATCAGAGCCTTGTTTTCTCATTTGGTTTAATACCCAAAGAGAAATGACTCTTTTCGGCTTTCAAGAGGGTCACTCTCTCATTCGTCCTCCCTTTTTCAATGGGACGGACTACACTTATTGGAAAACCCAAATGAGAGTTTTCTTGCTTTCATTGAATCTCGATTTATGACACATAGTCGAATTTGGTTTTCAAAAGTCTTCTCTTCCAATGAACCATTGAAATGATTTGGAGAAGAAGACTTTTTCTCTAAATGCAAAGGCTATGAATGCCTTGTTTTGCGCCTTAGATAAAACTGAGTTTAATCGGGTTTCTATGTGCGAAATAGCTTTCGACATTTGGCACATTCTTGAAACCACACACGAAGGGACTAGTAGAGTAAAAGTTTCGAAGATTAATCTTTTGATGCATGATTTCGAATTGTTTCATATAAAACCAAGCGAAACTATTGGAGACATGTACACCCGTTTTACGGATGTCGTCAATAGTTTAAAATCACTTGGTAAAAGTTTTTCGGATTTTGAACTTGTAAACAAAATTTTACGTTCTCTTGCTAAAGATTGAGATTCAAAAGTAACTGCCATACAATAGGCTAAAAACCTAAACAATCTTCCACTCGAAGAACTAATTGAGTCTTTAATGACCTATGAAATGAATAATGTGGCAGAAAAAGATCTCGAGAACCACCTTCCAAAGAACAGAAAGGATTTCAGACTAAGAACAATTGAAGATCACTCAAGCATAAGCTCAAGTGATAGTGAACTTGAACTCATCACTATGAAATTTAAAAAGTTCATTAAACAAAAATTAAAGAATAAAAAGAACGGAACTACTTGCTATGAACGCAAGAAGAAGTTGCCAAAAGACGAATCGAGCTCCTCCAAAGACGAGGAGGAAATCAACAAAGGCGAGGTGGCAAACTACGCCTTAACGACTTTTGACAACGAGGTAAACAAAACTCTCTTAATTTATTTCAAAATTACATGATGCTTTTAATGACTTATTTTTAATATAATTTAATTATTTTTCTTAAAAATTACATGTTTAATAATATAATGAAAATGTTAAAATATTAGGATCATGCTTATCATTCTAGTAATTTTGAAAATGATCATGAAAATTACATGTCTTATGATAAATGAACAAAATGTTAGAATTAAATCTAGTGATTAATTTCTTGTATAGTATAAATAATTATGTGTATTGTGATGATTTTGTATTGCTTTTCGAGTTTTGTTGGATGGCTTTAATATGAAATTGTGCATACCTTGAAAACTTGAAACCATGTTTTGATGTCATGCCCAAAGTAGTGATACATAATGATCATGCTTAATAAATTTATATTTCGAAATTATGCATGATGATTTTAGTGATTTATGGACTATCGAAAGTGGCTTTTTCGATTTTAAAAATGATGCATGTTTTGATTTAGCATAAATGAAAAAAGACATACATATATGAAATAACGTAAGTATCATGCTTGATGATTTTATATTTAAATTATGCATGATGATTTGAAGTAATGATGATTTTTGGGTAATTTATGGTTTATTGATCTTGATGATTTCTATTATGAGATTTATTCTTTTGATTTTAAACCATGATGTATTGTTTTCATACGAGAAACTTGAGCATGCTTATATGAAACAAATCACATGAATTAAAACAACTAAAAAGAGAAAAAATATTTTTCTTGAAATTTTTTTTTTCTCTATCTTATCGATTTTTCACTAAGAGATTAATAAAGTTGTTTATGTCATTTTGAATCTCTTGAAAGTAATTTTGATGATTTGATTATTTAAATTTGAATGAGCTTTATCTTGATTTTTTGAAATTTATAACTTGAGATTTCTTATGCATGAATCAAGATATTATATCATTTGATCTCCTAAGAATTCTTTTCATTATTTATTTAAGAGGAGATTTGTTAAAATGAATCATGGTGTCTCTTGATATTCACAATTTGTCTTCATTATTTGTGTATCTTATCACCAAAATTCTCTTGATATTTTTCATGTGATGATATGAAATTATGCATGAAAATACTCTTGGTATTATTTTGATGCATACAAATAAGAAGTTATGATCATGCATGGTAGGATGTAATTTGACATATTGATACTATCATGATATGAAATATTTATGGTTTGGAATGATGCATGCAATACTTATGCTTTTTATTATGATAATGTATGTGATGTTTATTGCATATGATATGAATCATGATTGAAATTGCTTTGACTTGAATTCAAGGTTTATCTCAATTATGGCATTTTGAAATAAAAATGAATACTTTACCTTTGTCATGATTTGGAAATCGTTGTAAAAGGAAAAAGAACTACAAAACTGTATTCTTCCCTTCTTTTTGACAATGACAAAGGGGGAGAAATATTGCTAGCTCAAGATGCAAAATTTGGAAACTTATACATTACAAAAAAAAACAAACTTGCTAACTTGCTCATATCAAAAGATAAGCAAGAAGTGCTATCTTGCAAATCTCGAGACGCACAAATGCAAACTTGCAAAATTTGTAATTTTGCACATCATTAAAATTTATGATGATTTGGTGATTATGCATGTTATAAAATGTTGTAAGATTCACTAGCTTGCATGATGCAGAACTTGCTATCTTAAACATCACCAAGAAGTGCTATCTTGCCTATCTCAAGAAGCAAAAAAAAAAAAAAGTTAGCTTGCACATATAGCAAAACATATATTTCAAGAAGCAAGAGTTGCTTTATTGAACATCTCAAAATTGCTAGGTTGCGTGTTTTAAGATATTGTAAAATTTTTGCTAGCTTGTATGTTGTAAACTTGTTATCTTACTACTTTACATATCTAAAACTTGATAGCTTGCATGATGTAACACTTGCTAAATTTTTTAGCTTACAAATTGCATGATGATAAAACTTGATATTATGTTTTTCATGCAATGATTTGAATTTATATCTCAAACATTTGATAGTTGGAACTTCTCCTTTTTGTTGATGACAAAGGGGGGAGAAGTATGATCATGTTATGCATGATGACGTGTTGCAAATATTCATGATAAAATTTACAACGACATGAATTCAACTTGAATACAAGGTTCTATCAATATGGCATATTGATAGGGGGAGTTTGTTTAAACTTCGGGAGTTAAGGTTAACTCCGTCATAAATTAATTATCATCATAAAAAAGGGGGAGATTGTTGAATCTCAAATTTTGATGATGAAACCAATTGATAAGTGTTTATGATTTAATCTGCGTTTTGAGTGAAGCAAGATGCTTCGATCAGGGAGAGACAATTAAAGCAGGAAGAATCATGTTGGTTCGGAGGAAAACGTGTCAGAAGATTGGATGTCGGGCCGGAGGATCAGTCGACGTATCGACAGAAGGCTTCGGGCCATGGATTCGGGCATCGGGCCAAGAAGAGTGGATATTGCGCCAAGGATATCATAGTTGCGGAGGTCAACTGACTGATTGGGTAATAGGCTGCAAGAGAGGACGATGCGCCGAAGAATCGGACGAAGCGTCGATGGACCAATGACATGCCAGACAACATGATTCATGCTTAGTAATAATTGTTTAGATCGAAGTGTATTTTTATGTGTGCAGGATTAACTACGATAGCAAGACATAAAGCAAAATGAAGTCTCAGAGTCAAGAACGCGATTTCGTTGGAGTTTAAGAGTTCGTCGGAAGTCCGGACGTTCATCGGAAGTTCTGCCGGAACCAACCGAGAAGTCTAGGAGCTAGCCAAAGAAGCTCATCGGAACTCTCCAAGAAGATCATCGTGAAGTCTAGGAGCTTACCGGAAGTCCACCGGAACATTGTCGAGAGATCGTCGGAAGTTCGCCAGAAAGATCGCTAGAAGCTCGCTGGAAGAAATCAGACTTATCTTGCTTAGAATATGTCTTAGGAATCGTAGTTAGCACATAATTATAGTTAGGATTGGGAGGTAATCCCATCAACTTTGTTAGGGGCCAACTGGGCCCGAAGTTGGACTGGTTTGAGCCGGATTCAAGGCCCAACCAGGATGCTGAAACCCTAGCCGGCGGTGGCACCGCCTGGGGAACAACACCCCAAGATTTTGGGGCGGTGGTACCGCCGGCAGTAATGCTGCCAGCGATGGTACCGCCCCTGTTTGGTGGTGGTACCGCCCAGTACCAGAACCTGCGACGGTAGTACCGTCTAGGAATGATAGTGGTATCGCCAGTACCCAGAAAACCTGGGATGAGACCTTTTTAGGCTCTAAGTTTGAATCAACTTGAAGTCTATAAATACCCCTCTCATCCCTGGTTAACATATACAAGCACAGAGAATTTAAAAAGGGAAAAACACTGTAGAAATCTCTTGTGAGAATCCTCCTCTAGTCTAAGTGTTAGAATAGTTTGAGAAAGGAGTAAGTGCTTGTAAGGGTTGTCTCCTAAACCCGGTAAAAGGAGAAGAGGAGTGTAAGAAGGAGGTTGATCTTCGCCTATTAAAGGAAGATCGATGGTGGATGCTGGTGGCCTCAATGGAAGAGGAATCGACGGAATGGATGTAGGTCACGACGACCGAACCACTATAAAATTAGTGTGTTCTCTGGTTTGCATTTACTTACTGCAATTTACATTAACTGCAAACTGTCTTCAATATGCTCTTACTTCGCTTTCAAAGTTAAGCATTTCCGAGTTTGGTTTTATCGTACGAAAGGATTTTTCGAAACTGATATTTTTATTCGCTGTACTAATTCAATCCCCCCCTTTTAGTACGGATCCCTATTCCTAATAGATAACATAATCAAGTTGGTCATGAAGCAATTCTCGACAACAATGTGACCGAATCGCTTGAAGAGGCATCTCTCGATGATGATGTGGTCCAATCAGCCATGAAGCATCTTTAGAAGATGACGTGATCAAATTGACCATTAAGCAACTCGTAATAATGATTTCATCAAATCGACCATCACGTGTCCCATGATGATTGTTCGGTTGAAATAGCGAAGAAGCATCCTACGATGACGATATGATCGAACCATCCATAAAGCATCGTGTGATGATAACGTGATTGTATTGGCCATGCGATATCTCTTGATGATGACATGATCTAATAGACCATGAAGCATCCTATGATGATGATAGTCAAATCACTTATATAGCATCCTGTAATGGTGATGCGATAGAATCAACCATGAAGAATCTTACGACGATGACATGATCGAATCAACCATGAAGTGTCCCATGACAATAATACAATCAAATTGGTCATGAAGCATCTTACGATGATGATGTAATTAAATTAACCATTAAACATCCTACAATGATGACATGATCGAATCAGGCCTAAAAATGTCCTCGAATAATAATGCAACAAAATCGATCATGAAGTATCTTGTGATAATTACGTAATAGGACTCGACAAGGAAACAACTTGCAAGGTCATAACTAGCTTAAACATAAAAGCTCATCCATTAAGAGTCCGACATCGTTGATAGCATACTGAATGATACATTGTGTCTTGTTCCCTTTTCATATATCGAGATAGAGATGATATGGGAGATATGACCCTCATCTGGCTGACATGTCAACTCTACCTAGCCAACACTCTATTCCTGCTTAACTAACACATAAAGGTGGACCTAGCCTTATAAGGCTAATAACATGGTGCTAGCAAGGATGTCAACTCAGCCCCATGAGGTCAGCCACATCCATTGAAGAGGAAGAGGTAGAGGAGGAAGACATCTCGGATGTTCAAATGTGGGGGTCGAGTACTGGTAAATCATGGGTCAGCATCTCATATGCAGTGGAAAACAAAAACAAAACTAGAATTCCCAAAGTGAAGTACTTGGTCATTGTGCGACGATTGGTGCACGAGAAAATCACAAAATTGAAAAATCGCACATATCGTGTTAGTAATGTTACTTGGGGAGATTGTATATCTATGAAATTTTCAGATCCAATGGAGTGGATGAAGGAGAACTCATGAACTCCTCTTTAGCGGTAATCCACACAGCGGACGCAACGACGATGCTCCTCGGATCGCTACGGGATCTCCCTCTCCACGTGCACCGCAAGGCTACCGAAGCCAAGGAGGAGGCTGAGGAGAATAGGAGGGGCGACCACCAGTAGTTCTAGCCTATGAACCATGAGGTACCTCATATTTATAGAGGTGCAAGTATCTTAACCCTTAATGGATCCTATCTGGTAGAACCCTTGCAGATTCTAAACTTGGGGTTGATCTCTTTAGGGGATCGGCCTCCTTGGAACTCTATAGGGGTTCCTCCCTCCAAGTTGCTGCTCAAAGGCTGCAGAAAAGATTCATCTATTGCTTATGAAAAGAGGTGGAATACATGACTATTTATCGGGCTTCTAAACCCTAACTCCTAATAGGACTCCTACTTAAGACTCCTACTTCTAACCAACTCCTAATATGACTCATACTCAAGACTCCTATTCCTTTACAACTCCTTATTTTTCTCTAAGAAACAACCTCCTCATGAATGTCCCTCTCAATTAGGACTCTCCTAGCTAGAGTCCTAACAGAATGTCCCTCTCAATTAGGACTCTCCTAGCTAGAGTCCTAACAGAATATCCCTCTTAATTAGGACTCTCCCAACTAGAGTCCTAACAGACCCGCCCTCTTCAAATCAGCCTTGTCCTCAAGGTTGAGATTCCATGAACTCAGGGAACCGGGTCTTCAGCTCCTCATATGGTTCCCATGTGGCGTCTTTAAGTGGTAGATTATTCCAATGCACTAGTACTTCGGTAGATGGATGTCGGCGACGCATCACGATCTTGCGATCGAGGATGGCTTGTGGTTGGGCTTGAATAACTCCATCCTCAGTTGTGTTGGGCAGTTGGATCTGGGGTGACTCGTGTTCTCCCAACTTGGACTTTAGGCATGATACGTGGAAGACAGGGTGAATTTTGGCATCTTCAGGTAATTTAAGTCTGTACGCCACGGCTCCAATACGCTCTGTGATATGATAGGGCCCATAAAAACGTGGGGATAGCTTCATGGAGGCTCGAGTGTTGATAGAGAGTTGCTTGTATGGTTGTAGGCGAAGATAAACCCAATCTCCCACTGAAAATTCTCTTTCACTTCGTCGTGTGTCGGCTTGCTGTTTCATTCTAGCTTGAGCGGTAGAGAGATTATCTTTTAATAGTTGTAAGAGTTTATCCCTATCAATCAATTCTTGGTCAACCTGATCTACCTTGGCCGAGCCAATTACATACTTTGGAATCACAGGGGCTGGTAGACCATACAATGCTTCATAAGAGGCACATTTTGTAGATGAATGATATGTAGTATTATACCACCATTCGGCCCAGGGAAGCCATTTCGCCCACTCTTTTGGTCGGTCGCTAGCGAAACACCGGAGGTACGTCTCTAAGCACCTATTTACCACCTCTGTTTGGCCGTCAGTTTGTGGATGATACGCTGTGCTCATCTTGAGTTTGGTGCCTTGTAACTGAAATAACTCGGTCCAAAATTTACTAGTGAAGATCCTGTCACGATCACTTACGATGGACCTTGGCATCCCATGTAGTTTAACAATATTTTCTATGAAAATCTGGGCAATACTAGTAGCATTGTAGGGATTTCTCACAGCACAAAAATGAGCATATTTCGTAAGTCGATCAACCACCACGAGAATCGTGCTTTTACCTTTGGAAGATGGCAGCCCTTCAATGAAGTCCATGGAGATGTCAGTCCACACTGAGTCTGGTATGGGTAGTGGTTGTAGCTTTCCTGGATTTGCCACAGTTTCACCCTTGTGCTGTTGACATACATCACATTGTGCCACATATTCAGCAATAATTTTTTTCATCCCTCTCCAATAAAAATTTTGCTTCACTCTTTTGTAGGTTCTTAGGAATCCAGAGTGCCCTACTAAAGGTATGGAGTGCATTTTATGCAAGATGATTGTGATGCAAGGGGAGTTAGGTATAAGCACAATGCGACCTTTGTAGCGTAGATCCCTCGAATCCCAGGTATAGTGGGCTATTGCACTTGGATCCTCCTCCAATTTTTTTATGATGTTGCTGATCTCTGGATCCTTCTTCCATTCTTCCCTAATGTCCTCGAGGAGACCGGTGGTAGGAAGGGAGATGGTTGAAACCTTAGCTTGTTCATGTAGCCTTGAGAGTGCATCTGCAACAACGTTTTCTTTCCCCTTTTTGTAAATAATTTCATAATCAAATCCAAGAAGTTTGGTTACCCATTTTTGCTGCTCAGGGGATGATATCTTTTGTTCCAAAAAGTACTTGAGGCTTTTATGGTCAATTTTAATTTGAAATCGCCGGCCGATCAAGTAGGGTCTCCACCTCATTACTACATGTACAATGGCAAGCATCTCCTTATCATATACTGACATGTTTTGATGGGAGGGAGATAATGTCTTGCTAGTGTATGTGAGTGGTCGACCATTTTGCATGAGAACAGCTCCAATTCCAACTCCAGATGCGTTGGCCTCAATGATGAAGGGTCTATTGAAATCTAGTAGTGCAAGCACCGGCGTCGTTTTCATAGCTGCTTTAAGTTTGTCGAAGGCAGTAGAGGCTTTGTCCGACCATTGGAAAGCATCTTTTTTCAGTAAAGAAGTGAGTGGTGCACTGATCTTCCCATAGTTCTTAACAAATTTTCGGTAGTAGCCCGTTAGTCCAAGGAACCCCCGCAGTAATTTCACGTTTGTAGGTTTTGGCCAGCCTTGCATTGCCTCAATTTTTGTTGGGTCTACCGCCACTCCTTCTAATATTATATGCCCAAGGTACTCTACTTTTTGCTGGAGAAAGCTGCACTTTGGTTGCTTAACAAAAAGAGTATTCTCCTGAAGGATCGTCAAAACAATCCGTAAATGCTGAAAGTGAGTCTCAAGAGAAGGGTTGTAAACGAGAATATCATCGAAAAATACCAACATAAATTTATGAAGAAAGCTCCGAAATATATCATTTATGAGACTTTGAAAGGTTGAAGGAGCATTAATGAGTCCAAAAGGCATTACCAAGAATTCATAATGGCCATCATGTGTGCGAAATGCAGTTTTTGGAATGTCATTGTAACATACCCGAATTTGGTGGTAACCGGATCGGAGGTCCAACTTCGTGAAGACTCGAGCTCCTTTCAATTCATCAAGAAGTTCATCCACCACTGGTATTGGGTATTTGTCCTTGACGGTGATGCCATTTAAAGCTCGGTAGTCGATGCACATCCGCTAAGTTCCGTCCTTCTTGCGTACAAGTAGCATCGGTGAGGAATAAGGGTTGCAACTTGGCCGAAGCATCTCCTTTACTATCTTTTCAATTTCATCTTTCTGGAGGTGAGGATATCGGTACGGTCGAGTGTTCGCTGGTGGCTTGCCCGGAAGGATTAGAATTCGATGGTCATGTTGCCGAGGAGGAAGACCGCGCGGTTCAGCAAATATGTCAACAAATTCAGTAAGCAATTGGGCAAGATTTTGATCTTCAATTTCTATTTTCTTCCCCTCTGGTTGCTGTTGGAGGTGCATCAAAAAGCCACCATTTACCTTGTGTAAAACTTTCTCCATTCGTTGGGTCGAAACAGTGGTAACGTTGCTTCCGCGCTTCCCGCGTAGGATGATCTGTTTGCCCTTACAGTAGAATTTTATAATTAATTTACAAAAGTTCCAAGAGACATCACCTAGTGTAGTTAGCCATTCTATACCAAGCACTGCCTCATAGTCATCGATTGGTAGGAGGAAGAAATCGGTGATTATTTCTTGGTCTTGTAGTAATAGTTTCACCTGCGGACATCTTTGGTCGCACTTTAGGATTCTGCCGTCGGCAACCTTTACATCGAACTTACTGCAACCTTCAATATGCAGTGCCATCCGAGCAGCAACCTTACTATTCAGGAAGTTATTAGTGCTACCCGTGTCGATAAGAACAATGATCGGCTGTTGTTTAAGAAGGCCTCCAACTTTCATCGTTTGCGGATTTGAGTAGCCGGCTAGTGCGTGTACCGTAATGTCGGTCAGTTGTGGCTCTTCTTCCATATCTTCTTCATGTTCAAGACTCTCTTCTAGATGTTCAATGACCTCTTCTTCTACTGGTTCAATCATAAAAAGTCTACCTTTTTTACAGCGATGCTCGCGGCTCCATGGCTCATCGCAATGCCAACATAACCCCTTCGCAGATCGCTCCCGAAGTTCTTCTCTTGTTAACCTTTTCGGTGCAGGGACTCGGTTGATAGTAGGGGGGGTTGAGAGCTTTAGTATTGTAGGTCGTGGAGTGATCCTAGTCCTCCGGGCTTCATGGTTCAATCGCTCCTCTTGAAGTCGTGCGAAAGAGATGGCTACCATAAGCGTGTAAGGTTGTCGTGCCTTAACTTCTCCCCGGATCTCCGGCTTTAAGCCCTCAATAAAGGTCCCCAATAACTGTTTTTCAGACCAATCACGAGTTTGATTAGATAACCTTTCAAACTTGGTTTGGTACTCCTGAATGGTGGAGGTTTGTCGGATCTTTGCTAGTTGTCCGTCAATGTTCTCGTAATAAGTTGGTCCGAAGCGGATCAGTAGTCCTTCTTTGAATTGTCGCCATGAAAGGACTCCATAAGTGTGTTCAAACCAGTCAAACCATTGTATGGCATCCCCTTCAAGATGTATAGCTGCAATTTCCACCATGGATGCATCCGCAGTTTTATGGTATCGAAAATATCGCTCCGCGCGCGAGATCCAACCAATTGGGTCTCCTTCTTCCCATCTAGGGAAGTCCACTCTCATGTGCGAATAGTTGGGGTCGGTCATAGAGCCTCCCCTCTCTTGGAAGTCATCTCTTTGGGCATGATGTGATTGGTTAGAGCTCTCTCCTTGATGTGATTTCTTTGGGCTTGGTGGTCGGCCCAAACTGAATTCGGTAAGGAGAGTCCGAATCTTATCCTTCATTCGTGCCTCAAAGGCTTCAAATTTAGCATTGATTGCCACCTCAGATGCCATAGTATATGACTCCAAATCTGTGATGTTAAGATCTCTCTTTTGTTGACGGGTTAAAGGTATGTATAGGTTTGATAGAAATCAGTGAAAGTTTGCTGCAAAGATTGCTCTGATACCAGGTGTTAGAACCCTTGCAGATTCTAAACTTGGGGTTGATCTCTTTAGGGGATCGGCCTCCTTGGAACTCTATAGGGGTTCCTCCCTCCAAGTTGCTGCTCAAAGACTGCAGAAAAGATTCATCTATTGCTTATGAAAAGAGGTGGAATACATGACTATTTATAGGGCTTCTAAACCCTAACTCCTAATAGGACTCCTACTAAAGACTCCTACTTCTAACAAACTCCTAATATGACTAATACTCAAGACTCCTATTCCTTTACAACTCCTTATTTTTCTCTAAGAAACAACCTCCTCATGAATGTCCCTCTCAATTAGGACTCTCCTAGCTAGAGTCCTAACAGAATGTCCCTCTCAATTAGGACTCTCCTAGTTAGAGTCCTAACAGAATGTCCATCTCAATTAGGACTCTCCCAGCTAGAGTCCTAACACTATCCTCTTTGGATTTCTATCCAATTATCCAATTGGATCTCATTCAATTATCTAATTTGATCTTATCCACTTTTCCAATTGGATCTCTATCAAATTATCCAATTAGATCTTATCTACAGGATCCAAACTAGGGCTTCACGGATATCTCATATCCACACCTTTACTCGTCATAATATCCACCATTTGTGTGTGACCCTCTAGGCCCAATACTGAGCTAGTCGTGAGTCGATCCTATTAGAACTCATTTTAACTCAGAACTTTTTTTGATATAGTGAATTATTATCTCTATAATAATTCACTCGACTTATCAACTATGAACGTACTAGGCCACTACGCCATAGTCCCCAAACGATATAGGGGATCTAATCCATCAAACCTGTCTGTCCACAATTACCATGTGTCTATAGTCCCTCATCCATCTAATATCCCAAAGATCGTATATTGGGTATGGTAACATTCGGCCCATACGAAATCCTGTCGGAGTCTTGCTATAATTAGATTCTCTTGGAGAACTCTCTCAATCCGAATGACCTTGGCTAGGGATTTTGTCTTAGCGAGCACACACGGGATATTCCTCTCGCAATATTGAGAGTGGATGATCCTCTGTTGACACTTAATTGCCTTTGTAAGGTTGGCTAGTATTCCCGAGAACCGACTATACTAGATTTAGAACTTCTAAACTTATATGTCTAATGTCAAAGAATGAAGTATTCATACAAGACATCTTTGGTATCTCAAGTCTAAGGACCAAACACACAATTGAGACTATAGAATTACTATCTGACATTAGGAATCATTAACCATCCATCATTCAGTAAGAGGATCAATCATTGAACTCATTCTCCAATGAGCACCTGTACTATACCTCTAGTGTCTCCACACGAGTGACTATGAGACCAGCTGCCTCCATTATATGGACGAGTATACAGCATACCAGTCTATCCGGTTATCTCGATGTCCTTCTCGAGTAACTTATGACTTGGATGATTTAGGATCTATGTTTAAAGGCGAATCAATCCCAAATCCGCGATGAACTTCTTCATCCAGACCCTCTCTTTTGCTGCCTCTACCATAGTAATATATTCTGCCTATGTGGTTGAGTCAATAGTGGTATTTTGCTTAGAACTCTTCCAGCTCACTACTGCCCCATTTAGGGTGAACACGCACCCTGAATTTAACTTGCAATCATCAACATCGGACTGGAAACTCGAGTTTGTGTAGCCCTCAACTACCTCCTCCGTATACTAGCAAAAGATCCTTAGTCATTCTCAAGTACTTAAGGATACACTTTACTGCTTTCTAATGCTCCAAACTTGGATCTACTTGATACTTGCTCGTGACACTCATAGCATGTGCTATATTAGGCCTGGTATATAGTATAGTATATATGATAGACACTATTGTAGATGCATAAGGTATCCAATCCATGTTTGCCCTTTCTTCAGGAGTTTTTGGGGACATACTCCGAGAAAGTGAAATTTCATCTCTCATCGGTATGAGACATCTCTTGGAATTTTCTATGCCAAATATTTTGACAATGATGTCTATGTATCTGGACTACGACAAGCTAAGCATCCTCTTGAATCTATCTCTATAGATCCAAATCCCCAAAATATAGGATGCTTCCCCTAACCCCTTTATGGAGAAGTGTCTAGATAACCAAGCCTTTACTGTGAAGAGCATTCTTACATCATTTCCAATGACAAGGATGCCATCCACGTATAACACCAAGAAGGTGATAGCGCTCCCACTTACCTTCCTATATACACAAGACTCATCTTCATTCTTAACAAAGTCATAAGATCTGATCGTCTCATTAAATCTTATGTTCCAACTTCGGGAAGTATGATTTAGTCTATAAATGGACTTAAGTAACCTGAACATCTTATTTGGACTCTGCTTGGACACGAATCCTTTAGGTTGTATCATATACACCTTTTCCTCATGGTTGTTGTTGAGGAACGTGATTTTTACATCCATCTACCATATCTCATAATCATAATGTGCTACAATAGTCAATAAAATTTGGATGAATTTTAGCATAGCTACTAGTGTGAACGTTTCGTCAAACTCAACACATTGCCTTTGACGATACCCTTTAGCCTCTAGCCTTGTCACCTTTTCATCTACTCCGATATTCTTCTTGAAGATTAATTTACCATCGATGGATACGATACCCTCAGGTGCATTAAAAAGGTTCCATCTCAGAATCATGGCTTTTTATCACTTACCGAAGTCTATGCTCATAATAGCCTCCTCGTAGGTCTAAGGATCAACATCCTGAGTGTTCTCTCCACTGATATGTCCCACATATCTTTCAGAAGGATATTACATTCTACCAGACCTGTGCAAAGTTGGAACTTGTGTCAGGTACCTGAACAGACTCGGTCTTCGGAATGGTGCATGAGCTAGGTTCTCTAACGTCACTCAACTTTATCATGCTCCCACTGTTTCTGCCAAGAATATATTTATTCTCAAGGAACACTGCTCTCTTAGTAATAAAGATATTATGGTCCTTAGGGTGATATAAATAATGCCCACAAGTTTCCTTGGGGTATCCCACGAACTTGTACTGTTCCGTCCTGGATTCCAACTTTTCAGGGTCGTGTCTTTTAACATGGGCAGAGTAGCCCCAAATCTTAACAACCTTAAGATCAGACTTCTTTCCTTTCTATATCTCATGTGGTGTAGACACTACCAATTTAGATGAAACTCTGTTCAGAAGGTAAGTTACGGTCTCTAGGGCATATCCCCAAAATGAGATGGATAGGTCGACAAAACTCATCATGGACCGTACCGTATCTAATAGCGTGCAATTCCTCCTTTTTGATACACCATTGAGTTGTGATGTATAAGAATGTATCCATTGAGACAAAGTCTCATGATCATTGAGAAACTGGGTGAACTCTATACTCAAGTATTCACTTTCTCGATCTGATCGAAGAGTCTTAATACTCTTTCCAGTCTGATTCTCTACTTCATTCTTATACTCTCTGAATTTCTCGAAGGCTTCGGACTTGTACTTCATTAAGTATACATGTACGTACATACAGAAATCATCAATGAAAGTAATGAAGTAGGAGTAACCACTTATGACTTGAGTTGACATGAGACAACATACATCGCTATGTATGAGTTCTAATAACTCAGTGGCTTTCTCTCTCTATTTTCACTAAATGAAGAGTTGATCAGTTTTCTATGAAGGCAAGGCTTGCAAGTTATATATGACTTATAGTTGAATGGATCTAGGTATCCATCTTTCAACAACTTTTGAATCGTTCCTTCATGGATGTGATCTAGCCTACAATGCCACAAGTATGTCACTGTTCACCTTAACTCTCTTCCTCTTGGATGTACTCACGTTCGAAGCTTCTCTAAACTTCCATTTTGCCTTTTCTACAAGGTACTTCTTGTAGTTCCTCTTTCAATGCCCGTCTTGACCGCAATGGAAGCACTAGCCTTTGTCCTCGCTGGGTCAATCTTGGTAACCTTTGCCTTACCCTATTTGCCCTTGCCCTGTTAGGATCGTGAATGACACTAAGAGGGGTGAATTAGTGCTATCGTAAAAATTAAGTCGATTTGAAACTTTCGACTAGATAGAAACGTATTGGAAAAGATATTGAAAGTGTGCTTGACTTAGAATAAGAGTGATAAGCAATTAAGGCTGAAAACAATAGTAATAAAGAGCACCAAGAAAGTGCACACCAATTTTATAGTGGTTCGATCGTCGTGACCTATGTCCACTCCTGATTTCTCCTTCCACTCTCGATTCCTCCTCCGTTGAGGCTATCGACGTCCATTATCGGTCTTCCTTCAATGGGCAAAGACCAACCACCCTCTTACAACACTTTCTTCTTTTTACAAGTTTAGGAGATAACCTTTTACAAGCCTCGCACCTCTCTTAGATTGATCACAAAGTTAAAAAAAGAGGACACTTAGCACTTTTTCAACACTTTTACAACCAAAATCTTAAAACTTTTGTTCACACTTTTCGTGCTCTTTCATGTAAGAAAGAGTGAGATATTTATAGGCTCCAATGGCTTTAAAAATGAAGCAAAAAAGTGTCTCATCCCGAGTTTCTGTGGTACTGGTGGTACCGTCGTTAGTATTGGGTAGTACTACCGCTTGTAGACTGATATTGGGTGGTACAACCGTCTGACAGAGCCTCGAAGATCGGGCTCTAGCAGTACCAATGCTTAACAACATTAACTACTGATGGTACCACCGCCTAGTCTAAGCGGTACCACCGCCCAGACCACTTGGGAGGTTGAGCCTCAAGTGGCTCCACCGCTTGACATGGCTCCAAGTGGTTGAATAGGCCATCCAACCGGCCCAATTCAGTCATGTTTAAGGGCCCAATTGACCCCTAATTGAATTAGTATGATTTCTCCCAAAATTAACTCAAATTAAAGTCCTAACTACGATAGTTAAGGCTAAAACAATTTATGATACAAAGAATCTAAGTTGTCTGATATGTCAATTATTTAACCGAACTCTCGATGAACTTCTGACGAACTCCCAACGATTTTCCAACGAGCTTTCAGCAAACTCCTAACAAACTTTCGACGAGCTTTCGACGAACTCCTAGCGAACTTTCGACGAGTTTTCACTGCATCATTTGATCCTTCGGTGTATCACCCGATTCATCCAGCCTGATGCCCAATCATCGAGTCCGGCCGAACATTGGATTCTTCTTTAATCGTTTTGCCTATCTCATAATCGTAGTTAGTCCTACATCACTTATCTCAATACATGGATTATATCATTAATTCATCAATTAATTTCATTATCAAAATCTGAGATTTAATAATCTTCTTTTTTATAATGACAACCAATTGATGACATAATTAACCTTAATTCCCTCTATCAAAAGGAATCATAACCCTTGAATTTAAGTGAAACAATTTCGATTAATGGATTATATCAAAATTTCATACATTGTGTATCATCATAGTTTCAAGTCATCAAAGTATAACATGCACAATTTAATCACTTCATAACAAATCAACATTACTTTGGGCATAACCTACATGATACTAAAGCATTCATCAATTCATGCATGATACCCAAATTAACATCATTTTGGGCATAACATTCATGATACTAAAGCATTCATATTTTCAATTATTTTGGGCAAAACATGATATCAAAGCATTTATATTTTCAATCATTTTAGGCATAACATACATGATACTAAAGTATTTTTTAACCATTTATCACTTCATACATGATACCAAATATAACATTATTATTCCAAACATTCATCATTTCTCCCCTTTTGTCATTAACAAAAAGGAGAATTATTTAACAATTTATGCAAATATTTTAAACAATGTAAGTAAGTTTTACACCCATTTATATAAGCTAGCAAATTTGTAAAATAATTAGTTAAGCAAAAGCTTTGCTAGATAACTACTTTTGCTTCTTGAAATGGGCAAGCTAGCACTTCTCTTTAGATGTGTAAGCACTTTTTGGTTCTTCCTGGGATGTGCAAGTTGGCATTTTTATTTTTCTTGAGATGCTAATAAGTTTTTCTCTTCCTTTTTGTCATAAAAATAAGAAGATGAAGAAGAAGGGGGGAATTCATTCATCACAAGAAAAATCAAGTTATAAGAAACAAAAGTCCATGAATCAAACTTCTACTTTCGCAAAGAGAAATGATTCATCATTAAAGATCAAAATGTGCATACTAAAAATTCATAAATCAAATCTATATTCTAGTAAATAGAAGGAAGAAGGATTCATAAAAGATAAAGTTTGCCAAAAATTCATGAATCAAATATCTTCTTTGGTGAATTGCAAGAAGATGGGCCGAAGGAAATGATCTCAATTTAAAAAGAAAACTCAAGTTTCGAAAAATCGAGAAATCCGAAAAATGTATAGAGGAATTCATGCATTTGGAAGATTTAACATGCCTAATTCTTTTCTAATAAAACTAAATTATTTCTATTTAAAGGTTTTATAAAAATATCAGCAAATTAATGTTTTGTATCAATAAATTCTAAAGATATATCATTGTTATTAATATGATCTCTAATAAAATGATACATAATATCAATATGTTTAGTTCTAGAGTGTTCAATGAGATTGTTTGTTAAACATATTACACTAGTGTTATCACATTTTATAGGTATATTTTTCAAGTGAATTTCATAATCTTCTAATGTGTTTTTCATCTATATAACTTGAGGACAACATGTACCTACTATTATATACTCAGCTTCGGTCGTAGATAATGCAATCTGAGTTTTGTTTCTTGAAAGACCAAGAGATAAATGCATGACCTAAGAGTTGACATGTTCATGATGTGCTTTTTCTCTTTACTCTATATCCAGCAAAATCTATATCGGCATAAATAATTAATTCAAAGTTTTTGGATTTTGAATATCATAATCCTAAATTAGAAGTTCCTTTTAGGTATCTAAAAATACACTTAACAACTTTTAGGTGAGATTGCTTGGGATTAAATTGAAATCTAGCAGAAAGTCCAACACTAAACATAATGTCCGATCTAGTTGCGGTGAGATATAGTAAACTATATATCATGCCCCTATAAATTTTTTAATCAAAATTTTCTCCATCATGGTCTATATCTAACTTTGTGGAAGTGCTCATTGATTTGTCAGTAGCCTTAGAACTATCCATATTGAACCGTTTTAATAGATCTAAAACATATTTCTCACAAAAATTTCATCACTTAGTTGCTTAATTTATAATCCTAGGAAAAAAATTAGTTCGCCCATTAAGCTCATTTCGAATTCTTGGCTCATACTTTTGGTAAAATATTCACATAAAGACTCATTCGTAGAACCAAAAACAACATCATCAACAAAAATTTGAACTATAGGAAAATTATTTTCAAAATGTTTAATAAACAATGTGGTATCAACTTTGCCTTTCAAAAAATGATTCTTAATTAGAAAAGAACTAAGTCTCTCATACTAAGCCCTTGGGGCTTGTTTCAAATCATAGAGAGTCTTAGACAACTTAAAAATATGATTTGAAAAAATGGTATTCTCAAATCCGGATGGTTGTTCAACATCAACTTTTTCGGAAATAAAGCCATTAAGAAAAGTACTTTTAACATCCATTTGAAATAGCTTAAAATTATTACAAGTAGCATAGGCAGGAAGAATCCTTATGGCTTCAAGGTTAGCCACAAGAGCGAAGGTTTCTTTATAATTAATGCCTTCTTCTTGGTTGAAACCATTGGACACTACTCTAGTCTTATTTTTGTAGCGAAATCTAAGGGGCGACATCATATGTGCAGCAGAAGAACATTAAAACAAAATCCCTAAAATTCCTAAAGATGTGTTCGTCGTCGTGCGAAGATTGGTGCGTAAAATCCATGAAACTTAAAACTGCGTACATGAAAGATTATGTCACATAGGGAGATCATATATCCCTGAATCTCTACAGATCTCTAGGAGAGGGTGAAGGAGATCAAGCGTCCTCCTCTCTAGCGGTGATCCACATAGTAGGGCTATAACGATACTCCTCGAATCTCTAGACCTGCTATTTGAGGAGGAGAAGGGGAGGAGTATAGGAAATGACTACCCAAAGAGGCTCTAGCCTATGAACCTTTAGTTCCCTCCTATTTATAGAGGTCCCATGTGAACTTAATCCAAATGGATCCTGTTGGGAAATCTTGGGGGCGACATCACATGCGCAGCGAAAGAACAAAAAATAAAATCTCCAATTCCGAAAGATATGTTCGTTGTCGTGCGAAGATTGGTGTGCAAAAATTCATTAAATAAAAAACCACGTGTGAGATAGATTGTGTTACCTAGGGAGATTGTATATCCCTAAATCCTTGCAGATCTCTAGGAGAGGGTGAAGGAGGTCAAGCGCCCTCATCTCTAGTGGTGATCCACATAGGAGGGCTGTGATGACCCTCCACAAAACTCCAGGCCTACTTTGAGGTGGAGAGGGAGAGGAGAATAGGAGACTAACCAAAAGCTCTAGCCTAAAAACTATTGAAACCCTCCTATTTATAAAGGTCCTATGTTAACTTAACCTTAATGGATCCTCCCCTATTGGATATTGGATCTCCATCCAACTACCCAAGCATCTTAGATTAGTAGATCTCTATCCAATAATCTCTCATGGGCTCTTATTGGATCTCATCCATATGATCTAATAATTCAAGGGCTTATTGGATATCCAATAAGATAGGAGCTCCAATGGATATCTCATATCCGAACCTCTACTCATTGCAATGCCTACCATATTTGTGTGATCCTCTAGGCCCAATATCGAGCTGGCCGTGAGTCATACCTGTCAGAACTTCTTCTAGCTCAGTGAATTATTATCTATATAATAATTTACTCGATTTATTGACTACGGACGTACTAGGCCACTACGTCGCAGTCCCTAAACGATACAAGGGAATCCAATCCATTAGACCTGTCTGTCCTCAGTTACCATGTACCTATAGTCTCTCAGCTATCTAATATCCGAGAGATTGTATATCGGGCATGGTGCTATCAGACTCATGCAGTTTCTACTCGAGTCTCGCTCCAATCGGATTCTCCCGGAGAACTTTTTCTCTCTCAATCCGAATGACCTTGACCATAGATTTGTTTAAGCAAAAACACATGGGACATTTCTCTCATGATACCGAGAGTGGATGATCCTCTATCGATACTTAATATCCCTCGTAAGGTTGACTACCACCCCCGATGACTGGTTGTGCTAGATCTGAGATATCCAAACCTGTAAGTCTAATATCAAAGAGTGGAGTACTTATACAAGACATCCTTAGTGTCTCAAGTCTAAGGACCAGATACACCACTAGGACTACGGAATCGCTATCTGATAATAAGGTATCATCAACCATTCAACATTCCGTAAGTGGATCAATCAATTAACACATTCCCCAATGAGTACCTGTATTGTATCCCTAGTATCCCCACATGAGCAACTATGAGACCAGCTGCATCCATCATATGGATGAGTATACAACACACCAATCTGTCCAGTTATCTCGATGTTCCTCACGAGTAACATATGACCGGGATGATTTAGGATATGTGTTTAAAGGCGAATCAGTCTCATTATCGTGATCTCATCACGATCCGATTCTCATTGCACAGATCCAAGGACATTGCAATATATATACATGCATATATGCAACAAACAATATAAAATAATAAATACCAAAATATAATAAGAAAAAAGACTACGTGTCAAGTCACACGTGCCATCACTCACATGATTAGCTTATAGTGCACATATGACTAGCAATCTCCCACTTGATCGAAAGTCAATCAGCTATGTGTCTAATCCTCATCAGACCTCTATGACGCTCAAAGACAATCTGAGACAACGACTTTGTTAGTGGATCTGCAATGTTATCTTCGGATGAAATTCTTCTACATCTCCTCGGGTTACGATCTCTCCAATAAGTTGGAACCTCCTCAGAACACTTATGATAAGACTCGGGTTACCTCGTTTGAGCAATCACCCCATAATTATTGCAATATAAGGAAATCAACTCCTCGTTACCCAGCATGACTCCCAGATCTATGATGAACTTCTTCATTCAAACTCCCTATTTTGTTGCCTTTGCTGCAGCAATGTACTCCGCCTCTATAATATAGTCAGTAGGAGTATCTTGCTTGGAACTCTTCCAGCACATTTCTCCTCCATTCAAGGTGTATATATACCCTAAATTCAACTTGCTATCATCGACATTGGACTAAAAACTCGAGTTTATGTAGCCTTCAACCCTAAGGCTACTACCTCAATATACTAGTAAAATATCCTTAGTCCTTCTTAAGTACTTAAGGATACACTTTACTACTTTCCAGTGCTTCAAGCTTGGATCCGCTTGATACTTGCTCGTGACACTCAAAGCATACACTATATCATACCTGGTACATAACATGACATACATGATAGACCCTATTGCTGATGCATATGGAATCCTATCTATGTTCGCCCTTTCTTCAGGAGTCTTTGGGGACATACTCCTAGAAAGCGATATCCCATGTCTCATTGGTATGAGATCTCTCTTGAAATTTTCTATGCCAAACCTTTTAATAATGGTGTCTATGTACCTAGACTGGGACAAACCAAGCATCCTCTTAGATCTATCTCTATAGATCTGAATCCCCAAGATATAGGATGCTTTCCCTAAGTTTTTCATGGAGAAGTGTCTAGATAACCAATCATTTACTGTGGATAGCATTCCTACATCATTCTCAATGATTAGTATGTCATCCACATATAACATCAAGAAGGTGATAGCGCTCCCACTTACCTTCTTGTATACACAAGGCTTATCTTCGTTCTTAACGAAGTCATAAGATCTGATTGTCTCATCAAATCTTATGTTCCAACTTCGGGAAGTTTACTTCAGTCCATAAATTGATCTAAGCAACCTGCACACTTTATCTGGGTAGTCCTTGGACATGAATCCCTCGGGCTATATCATATACACCTCCTCCTCGAGGTTGCCATTGAGGAATGCGATTTTCACGTCCATCTGCTAGATCTCATAATTATAGTGTGCTGCAATAGTCAATATAATTCGAATGGATTTTAGCATGACTATGGGTGAGAAGGTTTCATCATAGTCAACACCTTATTTTTTATGATACCCCTTAGCCACTAGTCGTGCTTTATAGGTCTCTACATTTCCATCTACTCCGATCTTTTTCTTAAAAATCCACTTGTAACCAATAGGTACAATACCCTTGGGCGCATCAACTAGGTTCCAAACCTTGTTGGAGTATATGAAATCCATCTCAAAATTCATGGCTTCTTGCCACTTCTCGGAGTCTATACTCATAATAGCCTACTCGTAAGTTTGAGGATCAATATACTCAACATCCTCTCCTCCAATATATCCCACATATCTCTCAAGAGGATGGGATACTCTGCCGGACCTATGTAAAGTCGGAACTTGTGTGTTAGGTACCTGAACAGACTCGGGCTGTAGAGTGATGCTTGAGCTAGGTTCTCCAATCTCGCTCAAGTCTATCATGCTCCTATTGTCTCCGCCAAGAATGTGTTTATTCTCAAGGAACACCGCTCTCTTGGCTACAAAGTCCTTTTGGTCCTTGAGATGATAGAAATAATCCCACAAGTTTCCTTAGGGTATCTCACAAACTTGCACCGCTCTGTCCTTGATTTCAACTTATCGGGGTTGTGTCTTTTAACGTGGGCAGGGCAACCCCAAATCTTAACAACATTAAGATCGGGCTTCTTCCCTTTCCATATCTCATATAGTATAGACACTACCGCTTTAGTTGGAACTCTGTTCAGAAGGTAAGCTGCAATCTCTAGGGCATATCCCTAGAATGAGATGGGTAGGTCAACGAAACTCATCATGGATCATACCATATCTAACAACGTATGATTCCTCCTTTCAGATGCACTATTGAGCTGAGGTGTATAAGGATGTGTCCATTGGAATAGCATCCCATGGTCCTTAAGGAATTGAGTAAACTCTGTACTTAAGTACTCACCTCCTCGATCTGATCGAAGAGTCTTGATACTCTTTCCAGTCTGGTTCTCCACTTTATTCTTATACTCTTTGAATTTCTCAAAGGCCTCGAACTTGTACTTCATTAAGTACACATGTCTATACTTTGAGAAATCATCAATAAAGGTAATGAAGTAGGAGTAATCACCAATGACATGAGTTGACATGAGTCCACATACAACACTATGTATGAGTTCCAATAGTTCAATGGCTCTTTCTCTAGTTCCACTAAATGGAGAGTTGGTCAGTTTTCCACGAAGGCAAGGCTCGCAGGTTGTATATGACTCATAGTCAAATGGATCTCGATATCCATCATTTAGCAATTTTTGAATCATTCCCTCATGGATGTGACCTAGCCTATAATGCCATAGGTATACATTGTTTACCTTATCTCGTTTCCTCTTAGACACACTTACATTCATGATATATGGAGTAGTGTCTAGCATAAATAAACCATTATACAATGTTCCTCTCGTGATGATTTCATCATCTAATAGTATTGAACAACTATTATTCTCAAAAACTAATTTATATTCACTAACTATTAAACATGAAATGAAAATAATGTTTTTGATAATAGAAGGAACAAAATGGCAAGAATCCAATACAATAATAGCTCCACAAGGTAGATGTAGGGCGACCTCACTAACAGCTACTACAACAACTTTTGCTCCATTGCCTATCTTAAGGTCCATCTTACCTCTCGCCAGTCTCCTAGTTCTTGTCAGAACCTGCAATGAATTGTAAATATGATAAGCACTGTCGGTATCCAATACCCATGTATTATCATAAGAGTCTGACAAATGGAGACTGATCATGAATGTACCTGAAGCTTCTCCAAGCTTCTATTTCGCCCTCTCTGCAAGGTACTCTTTGCAGTTCCTCTTCTAGTACCCATCTTTTCCACAGTGGAAGCACTGGCCTTTGTCCTTTGTCGGGTTTTTTTTAGCAACATTTGCTTTACTTAGTCTGCCCTGCCCTTCTTAAGGGACTTTTTTGCTTTCATTTTCTTTCTGGTCTCACTAGTGTAGAAAACTGGCTTCTCTTTCTTGATAGTGCTCTCAGCCTCCCTCAACATATTGAGGAGCTCCGAGAGAGTCACCTCAAGCTTGTTCATATTAAAATTCATTATGAACTGTGAAAAAGAATATGGTAGAGACTGAAGCATAAGACCCACACACAGGTTAACTTCTAGGACCATTCCTAAACCTATGAGTTTCTCTATCCACTCAATCATCTTTAGGACATGGTTATGAACCGTTGTCCCCTCAGTCATCCTAGCGCGGAAGAGGCTCTTGGATATCTCATATCACTAAGTCTTTCCCTGTTCCTCAAACAGTTTGCGGACATATAAGAGAATGGATCTAGAATCCATCTTTTCATGATGTCTCTATAACTCAGGAGTCATAGAGCCCAATATGTAACACTAAGCAAGAGTGGAGTCATCAATATACTTCACGTAGCGAGCGATCTCATCCTCGCTTGCCCCTTCCTTGGGCGTAGGCATCATTGTATCAAGGACGTACACGATTTTCTCCACCGTGAGAACAATTCTCAAGTGGAGGAGTCAATCCGTATAATTTAGACCAGTGAGACAGTTGACATCAAGTATGAAAGCGACATTTTCTGAAAATAAAGATGCAACAGAAATAAATAACATGCAGATTTTACAAAAATAAACAATCAAGATATGGACTTCTATCTTAATATGCGCTCATACTATTTTACTAACAAGTCATGCGACACCCTTAGCACGTGAAACGAAAATCTTCGACAGACTTCTAGTGGGGATCAAGATCTAATCAGCATCTTAGTGTAACCTCGAGGGACTCGATCAATTACACTAAGCCCGAAAGGTAGGCAACTCTTGCCAATCACAACTCTTTGTGATTCTCGTCTTGTTCAGCCTCCGAATCACCATGGTCTCGAGGGACTTGACCAACAATGATGTTCGGTCAAGTAAATACCATCGTTACAAGATGAGTCTGATTCGATAAGATACCCTCGAGGAACTCGACCAAGCATACCATGTCTTTATGTCACCAGTGACACCTCTATGTCGTAGGCAAGATAACGAATCACGATATAGATGAGCCTCAAAGGACTCGACCAACTCAACTTACATCGAGAATCGGTCCCTACCTATAACGATGGAAGGCCACGTAAGTCAATCTAATTACCTCACATTTACCGACTTAATATTGTCGAGAGAGGGGTTTCTTTGATTTGGTCTCCTAAACTGACATGTCACACATATACATATTTAATATATATCTACATCGCATCGCATGTAAATATATATATACATATCTAGTAAGTTAATAAACAATCACACATCACATGAGCAATTACACCAGACGATCATTGACCACAGTCTAATGTGATTAGGCCTAAGCTAGTGGGCCTAATCACTCACATCAAAATATGTGTGTAGCGGTGCATCTCCATGCCCTGTGATCGTCCATCTCGTCCTCGTTGGTTCCGTCGGCATCTCGACGTATCTCCAAGCATCGCGATCGTCCATCTCGTGGGTCTCACTATCGCATCCACGCTCCCGCTATGCCTCCTTATGTAATTACAACTTAATCATAAGCACGCAGACCTGACAATAAATGAGAAATAAAATGGAGGCTTGTAGGCCCCAATAATAATAATCACAAGTACACACATCACACGGTCCATGATCATCTGTTCACATATCATACATCACATGTATAAATCATCATCTTGTAGGACTACTAGATAATAATAAAAATAATAATCAATTAAACTTTTTAATTAATTAATATTTTTTTGAAATCAAGGACATATAGAAAATTTTTTGATTTATGAGGGGTATTGTTATAATTTAGACAAAGGACATAACTTGGAATTTCTGAAAATCTAAGGGGAAAAACTTTTTTTTGGCAAGAAAACCCTAACCCCTCTCTTCTCCCTGCTTGCTGCGGCATGGGGCACTGCCCTTGCCCACTGGCGGCTCGCCCGCGGGCGTTGTGCATATGGACGACACCACCCTTGCGGTCGGGCGCCCCTGCGACACTAACGCCCTCGTGGGCAGTTGTGCTCATAGACGAAGCACCTGCAAGCACCGTTGCCCTGTGGTGCCTCAGCTCGTGGTCGCAGCGTCGCACCAGCGGGCCTGTGTCGCCCACCGGGGTTCGCTGCCGGCGCTGCTGGTGGCTCACGCGCGGGCCCGGCGGCGGCATGTGCCACCCTTGCACGATGGCACAATGCCTGCTCGCAGGTGGTTGCCATTGTAGTAGCCCACTGGTGGCCGATCGAGAGCTTGCACACAGATGGCAGCGCTGCCATCTGCGAGGGCAGCAACAGCAACAACAGTTGCTGCCCTTTCTCGCTTTTGCATCAACGATTTTGACGTCAAAAGCTTCTCCAAAACACAACACACGTAGTTCAAAACTAATTTTCGCACGAACAACTTGGCTCTGATACCACTGTTGGGAAACCTTGGGGGCGACATCATAGGCGCAGCGGAAGAACAGAAAATAAAATCCCCAATTCCCAAAGATATGTTCATCGTCGTGAGAAGATTGGTGCACAAAAATTCATAAAATAGAAAACCACGTGTGCGATAAATTGTGTTACCTAGGGAGATCGTATATCCCTGAATCCCTACATATCTCTAGGAGAGGGTGAAGGAGATCAAGCGCCCTCCTCTCTAGCAGTGATCCACATAGCAGGGCTGCGATGACCCTCCTCAAAACTCCAGGCTTGTTATGAGGTGGAGAGGGGGAGGAGAATAGGAGAGGAAGCAAAAGCTCTAGCCTATAAACTAGTGAAGCCCTCCTATTTATAAAGGTCCTCTGTCAACTTAACCTTAATGGATCCTCCCCTATTGGGTATTGGATCTTCATCAAACTATCCAAGCCTTTTAAATTAGTGGATCTCTATCCAATAATATCTCATGAGCTCTTATTGGATCTCATTCATAGGATCCAATAATTCATGGGCTTATTAGATATCTAATAAGATAGGGGCTCTGGCGGAAATCTCATATTCGAACCTCTACTCATCGCAATACCTATCATATGTGTGTGACCCTCTAGGCCCAATATCGAGCTGGCCGTGAGTCATACCTATCAAAATGCTAAATCAGTTTAATATGAATAGTTCAAATGTTATCAATACTCCTATGAGCACCTCCGCTAAGTTAGACATTGATGAAAGTGGAGAAAGCTTTGATCAAAAAGCTTATAGGGGTACGATAGGTAGTTTACTATACATCACTGCAACTAAACCGGACATCATGTTTAGCGTAGGACTTTGTGCTAGGTTTCAATCTAATCCTAAGCTATATCTCATCTTAAAGTAGTTAAAAGAATTCTTAGATATCTTAAAGGAACCACTAATCTAGGATTATGGTATCCAAAATCCAAAAACTTTGACCTAATTGCTTATGCTGATGCGGATTTTACTGGATGCAAAATAGATAGAAAAAGCACATCTGGAACATGTCAATTCTTAGGTCATGCACTTGTCTCTTGGTCTTCTAAGAAATAAAACTCGATTGCACTATCTACAACCGAAGTCGAATACATAACGACGAGTGCATGTTATGCACAAGTTGTATGAATGAAAAATACATTAGAAGATTATAAGATTCACCTTAAGAACATTCTCATAAAATGTGATAACACGAGTACAATATGTTTAACAAAAAATCCTATTCAACACTCTAGAACTAAACATATTGATATTAGGCATCATTTCATAATAGATCATATTAATAACCATAACATATCTTTAGAGTTTATTGATATGAAGCATCAATTAGCCGATATCTTTACAAAACTTTTAAATGAATAATAATTTGATTTTATTAGGAGAGAGTTAGGGATGTTAAATTATCCGAATGCATGAATTTGATGTATATCTTTTCCGGACTTTCTCGATTTTTTTTAAGGCTTTCATTAAAGTATTTCATTTCGTATCTAAGGCCTTTATGAAATCCAAAATATCAATTTACTTGGTATCAAATTTATTTCATACCCTTGCTCCATCACTTAATGATACACTCATAGAATTCATTGATAAATTCATCTCTCACGGATTTCACTCTTGTGAATTTTTAATGAGAAACAGATTTGATTTATGAAGTTTTATTCATGAATTTCATTTTCATGTGATGCTCCTCTCCCATGAATTATTCCTTATTCTTCTCATGAAAGATGAATTTTATGAATTCCAATGGATATCTTGATCCTTGAAAGATGAATTTTAGTGTGTGATGATTACTTGTAAGAATGGCGATTTGATTTCACATGGATATCTTGATCCTTTTCTTGAATCCATTCTCTTTGTTAAAATTGAAGCATGATTTAATGAAACTCATTTATTGTTTTTGACTTGATTTCACGAATTTGGTTCTTAATGGATTCCCTCCTTACCTTTCTTTCTCTTCTTCATGCAAAGTTTTGATGACAAAGGGGGAGAAGTTGATGGAATCTCTCTCTTTAATGTTGATAACTTTTGATGTTGAGAGATTTTGAATGTTACCATGCAACGATGCAATATCGATTGGATAAATTAGTGTAAAACTTGCTTCAATTATTACCACACTTGCATTGTTGAATAGTTCTTCTTTTGTTGATGACAAAGGGGGAGAAATTAAATGATACCAAAATGTGGCAAAGTAATGACAAATTGGCATTGTAAATGTTTGAAATTGGCATTATAAATATTTGAAATGTATCTTATCATAAATGCTTGTATCTTATCATAAATGCTTGTATGTTTTAGGAATGCTTGAAATATAATTGGAATCATCAAATATATCGTAACACATCACAATTACTTGAAACATATCAAAATGTATTTCATATGCATTGTAGATGTTTCATGCTTGATAATTGTCTATAATTATGATAAGGCATCATGAGCTTAACTTGCTATTTACAATTTATATCTTGCCATGGAATGATGAATTGCTATCTTTGTCATCTTACTAAATTTCATATTTGAAATTCATTTCATACTTGAAAATGATGATTGTCTATCATAAGTAGACTTGAAAATGGATGTCAAGCCTTGACATCATTTTTTTATAAATACATGGTATCGTATTTTGAATTGGTAAATCATGATAAGTATCATGATGTGCATGTTTGATAAGTTTAAGTGAACATAACTTATCGGTTTGATGCTTGAATTCAAATGCCTTGAATTCAAGAGTATCTTTTCTCGTATGACATATAGATAGGGGGAGTTAAGGTCAACTCCATTATCAATTGATTGTCATCATCAAAAAGGGAGAGATTGTTGAATTTTGAATTTTGATGATGAAATCAATTGGTAAAGTTTTTGATCTAATCTATATGTTGAGATAAGTGTGCAGGATTAACTACGATAGCAGTAAGGCATAAAGCATATGTTGGGCCGGAGTCAAAGATCAGACGATATATCGAAGATTCGAACGATGTGTCGGAAGTTTGTCGGAAGCTCGCTGAGAGTTCGTCGGGAGCTCGCCGAGAATTCATCGGAAGATCGTCGAGAGTTCGTAGGGAGTTCATTGAGAGTTCGTCAGGAGTTCGCTGAAAGTTCGCCAGAAGTTCGTCGAGAAGTTTGCCGGAAGATCACCAAAAGAACAATCGACATACCGGATAAAAGATTACTTGTTTAAGTGTCTTAATTATCGTAGTTAGACCTTAAGTTGAGTTAGGATTGAGAGGTAATCCCACTAACTCAGTTAGGGGCCAACTGGGCCTTTAATAGGATTGAACTAGGCCGGTTGAACAGCTCATTCATCACCTGAAGTCACGGCCTGCGATGGCACCGCCTTGTCACGGACAAACTTCTATACAGGATGTTTGATGTAATGCTTATGTATGTCCGTGTCTTTTGGTATGTTCATACTTTGTACAGCATGTAGAGGGATGGCTGAAGGCTTAATAGTCCCATTTTAGTTAGGTTGGTGGCCGCTTTAGGCTTGTAAATAAATATTGTGTCATGTGGATGCGTGTGAGAGATTTTTGGTCTATAATGGACCATTTTACCCCTTTATTGTGCAATTGTTCAGAGCTTGTAAAGTTTGTTTATAATTTGCATTGTCTATGAAGTGTTTTCGGAGATGTTTGCTTGTGGATCCCGATTGAGGTGTTTTCTCTATCCCGTTCTCTCTTTTGTGGATCCTAAGGGACCATAGGAGGCTTCGGGGAGGCTGACCTTTGCGGACGAATACGCAAGGGTGCCGCACGACTTAGGCAAAACCAACTAAGTCCGTGACAGATGGTATCAGAGTGGGACAAGCACTTATAGAAACACTTAGCATGTAAAACGTGGGGGACCTAGCGGGGCTGTGTTGAGGGTAGTCAGCACACGCGCGACCGTTTTGGGGAAAACGGGCATGGAGATGTAGGGAAAAGGAGTCGCTCGGAGGAGCGAGCATATGCGATTAGCATTCAGAGGAATGGCCAACCCTTCGCGTAAGAGGCACCACGAGAACAGACAAGCTTGGAAGAATGCAGAGCGCACAAAGGTTGGGATGGCTGAGTTTGAGCTACGGCTCAACGTTGACAACTATACTTGATGGTGCTCAAGGCAAGCGAGGTGCTGTTAGGATCGGAGCGGCACTAAGAGGGGGGGCTGAATTAGTGCAGCGGATTAAAACGTCGGTTTTGGAAAATCTTTCGTACGATAAAAATCGAACTCGGAAGTGCTCAACTTGAAAGCGTATTCGTAAAGGTATGCAGCAAAAGTAATGAGGAAGTAAAGCTTGTATGAAGGTTTGCAGTAAGGTAAATAGCAATAAGTAAATGCAAACCAGAGAACGCGCCAATTTAAAGTGGTTCGGTCAAAATGACCTACATCCACTTGCGAAGCCTTCTTCAATGAGGCTCCCAACTTCCACTAGCAAATCACTTTGAAGGGGAAGGACAAATACCCCTCTTACAACCTTTTTACAAATGGTTCACACTCTTACAAATCTTCAACGAAAAGGAAGGAGGTGAACACTCAATCAATTGAAAACAAGGCTTGCCAAAAACTTTACAAAGGCTTTTGTCTCAATCTAATGCTTCTCAAAGGTTATAATCTCAGCTGAGAATTGAGGGGTATTTATAGGCCCCAAGAGGATTCAAATTTGGGCTCCAAATTTTGAATTCTCTTGGGTTCCCGAGGCTGGCGGTGCCACCGCCTATCGGTGGCGGTGCCACCGCTTGACCTCTCAGGTTCTGGGCGGTGCCACCGCTCAGTCCAGTGGTGCCACCGCTCAGTTCTCGGGTTCTAGGCGGTGCCACCGCCTACACTATTTCAGCTCACTGGTTGGGCTCCAAACTTGGCCCATACTAGTCCGAACTCGGGCCCAATTGGCCCCTACTTGGATTATAGGATTAACACCTAATCCTAATTAACATGCTAACTATGAATTTAAAGATATTTCCTAAGCTATTACAAAGTCCGCAAGTCAAGACTTCTTCTGGCGAGCTTCCGGTGAACTTTCGACGGTCTTCCGATAAACTCTCGGAAACCGTTCTACGAACTCCCTGCAAGCTCCTAGACTTCACGATTTGATCTTGGCAAGTTCCAACGAGCTTCTTCGGCAAGCTCCGATCTTTCTCGATGAGCTCCGCGAACTTCCAACGAACCTTCTGGCGAGCTTCCGAAAAACCCTTCGGCAAGCTCCCTACTCATTCTCGGCTAGTTCCGGTAGCATTCCCGACGAACCTTCGGACTTCCGTCGAACTCTCGAACTCGTAACAAATCCTTCGTGCTTGACTCTGATACTTTGTTTCGCTTTATGTCTTCATCGTTATCGTAGTTAATCCTACACATACAAGCCAAAACTCTACTCCGATCTAGACAATTATTACAACGCGAATTGACATTCTATTGCCCGGCACGTCATTGGTTGGCGCTTCGTCCGATTCTTCAGCGCATCGTCCTCTCTTGTGGCTTTTTGCCCAATCGACGGTTGACCTCCGCAACCCCGATATCCTTGGCGCAATTCCGCTCTTGGCCCGATGCCCGACGACTGAAGCCTTCTACCATCTAATGTCCTAACGTGATCTCCTCCGGCACAACGTCAATTCCTCCTGCGTTAACTGTCTAATCCTGATCGAGTAGACCTGCATCACTCAAAATGCAGTTAAACATCTAAACACAATCAATTAGTTTCATCATCAAAATCCGAGATTCAATAGGTGCTTGGTAAAGGATGAGACCATCCAAGGTGGAATGAGTTGCTTAGCGACCGAAAGAGTTATGCAAAGCTCACAGAGGTGAGGGGAATTGCTAACTCAAAGAATTCGGTACTCATGCATGGGCTTGTATGCGGACGATGGAATGTTCGCGGCCATCCCAAGGCGACCGAAACTCGGCGCCATGGAACATTGAAACTTTCTCTTCGGCATGTGAAGGATACGTCCGTAGGAGGCTGAAGTGTGCAACGAGTTCAGCATGTTGCTAGGCCTTGAGTGATGCAGCGGGGGCTGTATTGATGTGGAGTCGCAATCTAGCAAGTGTGTTTGCAGGAGGCAGAATAATGCACAGTTTGTTCAGCAGATCGGAGTAGTCCAAGGGGATGGTGGTCTCCGAAACGAAGAGAGATGTTGCTCCAACGGGACAGTTATCCAGGAGGGATATGTCCCGGCTCTCTAGAGGGAGAATCATGTGGGATGAATCTCACAAGTTGAGGAGGAGTACCTCAACAAACAACAACTCCACGAAGCTCAATGGATTGAGCAAGCGGCGAGGAGTCGTCGCATGATCTCGCTTGAGAGAATGCATTGGTGGATGCATTACGAGATCAAGTGGGGGAGCAACCAAAACCAACACAAATGAAGGCACACTTAGAGTCGATATGGAGATCGGACTCAAGGGAGGGCTGACTTGTGAATGGTGGGCGCGAGGGCCACTATCAACTCAATGTAAAAACAAGGAGCTGAGCAACTTGGGTGTAACTTGGCGAAGTACCCAAGCCGCATGAAGTGAGCTAGTATAGAAGATGGAACATGGAGCGGAGGCATAGTGCTTTCCTTGGATAAAGGTCAAGGACATGAACTCTTGTAGAGGCAAGAGCAGGATCATGTTGTTCCATGGGTCATTCATTCTGACGGAGCGGACTCATCTTGCATGGTGCCAAAGACAAAGGGAGCTTCTCGGCACATGCACCTTATCTCGGAGGAGCATTTGATGGAAGAACTAAGGCGACTCAATTTGCGGAGGCGAAGTTGGGTTCAGAAGGCCTTAGCACGGGGCAAGAGGAAGCAGAGGCAGGTACTCTTGAAGAATATGCCATAGTGTTGTCATTCAAGTTGCTATAAAGGAAGTGGTGCGCAGCGAAGATTGTGCTAGTAGGGGTAGAGGCCCAGGATCCAGACAATGGTGCACTAATTGCAGCGAAGTCGGGGGACTTCGGGAGCTACGAGGCGATGGATTGTCCTAGAGCGGTGCTTCATCTAGGTGTGACCCAAGAGTGGGTGGATGAAGGTCGATTGTCAAAGGAGCGAACAAAATCGAAGGTGGAAGAGACCCTGCGATGTATTGGTAGAGGCCACACATGAAGGGTTCACAATTCAAGTTCATCTCACAAGGTTCAGAATGCAATGGAGATGTCACCAGGAGGCGACATGGTGTAGCATATCGTGGTGGAACAGTTCGTGGCAATGCGATACACACAATCTAGTCTCGTGAGAGACTAGATCATACGGAGGTATGATCGGGAGCTACTGGAAGCTCCCCTTCGGTGAACTACATGATGGCAAGAAGGGCTATGGATTCAAGGAGTGAAGGCCATGGTACCGTAGAGGCGGGTCTTCCGTGCGTGCATCGAAGGTTGCATCGAATAAAAACCTTGGTCATCAGCATATGGGGGTTGGGTTCCACCAAGGGAAAAGTTCGAATGCAAGTACTAGTGAGTCCCATGGGAGGGACTTGATCATGTAGAGGTATGATCGAAGCAGCTGGAGAGTTAGACTGCTCTAGAGCTCATATTCGCTTAAGGGAGCTCAGCAAGTCAGAGGACAAGGTCGAGTAAGCGAACGTTGCTACCAAAGAAGCTAAGGAGAATAGAATCAGTGCAAACCCTACAACATGATGGCAGAGGCCATGCATGGGAGTTGCAGTCTGTCTTTCCATCGACCAAAGGGAGCTGCTTGGAGAACACAGAGGTGTTGAAGTAGGGGGTCGAAAGGGGCGAGGAAGCGACGACGAGTCTAGAGGGACTTAGCTACCCAAAATCAAGCATCAGTTAAAATGGAGGTGGACTTAGAGGAGTGCCACAGAGGCATATCTACTGATTGTGAAGAAAAGGGATGCAGATACGAGGTGACGGATAGTAGTGCCATGGGCATGGCAGTGCCATGGTACCGCAGAGGCGGGACTTCTGTAAAAGTCATTGATCCCTTGCTCTCATGGAGGGAGAGTGCTTGGTCGTGAAAGGGGCCGAGGAGGTGGAGCATGTAGAGGCTAACTCCAAGTACCAAGACAAGGCTGAAGGGCAGAGGCCAAGGAACTTCGTAAGACCGGTATCAATGAGTTTCTCATCAAGATATCTGAAAGTGAAGGACTTCGGGTCATGCAAGAGTGCACGACCAAGGAACGAAGCAGGCAGTATGCGATGCTGTACCTTCGCTACTCAGGGGAGTAGGCGGTAGGGTTGATGGAGAAGACGGTATAATTCTAGAGGCGACCAAATCTATTAGAGAATTACTCCAAGTTAGGGTGAAAACTTCCTGCATTCCAGAAGTTCGATGGCATTGAGAAGGTGAATCACAATAGCTAACTCAATGTAAGGAGTGCAAACACTTCAAGTGCTTCAGAAGTGTGAGCAAAGAGCAGGCGAAGGCTAGTAACCAGCTCGATGCATGAAGTACAACCTCGAGGAGGCGGGCGAAGTCAAGTAACCTTTGCCTTCTCAACTCTTAAGAGAATGGGTGAAACCGAGTACCCCAATTCTCTTATCTATCCAACAGAGGAGCTCTACACAAGTTCAAAGACTCTTCGAAGATAATGGAAGATAATAGTGGTCGATTCCTCACCAACGGTGATCAATGTTACTGAGAGTAGATTGTCCGCTTCATTTCCCAACGAAATGCCAATCGAAAGCGGAAGTGATGCGAACCTACTTGGATGTGACAACTAAGTGAAAGAAGAGTCAATGAGCAAATTTTGTGGAGGAAGGACCCAAAACTTCAGAAGTTTGCGAGACGATGCTCGTTAAAGCTCCAACAAGCATCCACCCAATTCAAGCAGCATGAGGCATTTGAGAGACTGGCGCAGTAAGGATGGTCTTTTCCTTCATTTGGAGGATCCGCAGGAACCAATAGGGATCAACACAACTCAGCCAACCCCACACTAGAGTCAGAGTCATTGTCGAGTTGAAGCAACATGGCAGATCAAAGGTTCGACTACTCAAAAACAGCAGTGGAGAACAGCTAGGAGCCAAGAGACGCATTGCAGTTGGAGCAGAAGATTGAAGACTCAGCAAAGGCGAGGAGTTGCAGTGTCGGCAAAGGCTTCAACGAGGACGTCGAAGGAATAAATGGGGGAGAATGTCACGGACAAACTTCTAAACAAGATGTTTGATGTAATGCTTATGTATGTCCGTGTCTTTTGGTATGTTCATGCTTTGTACAACATGTAGAGGGATGGCCGAAGGCTTAATAGTCCCATTTTAGTTAGGTTGGTGGCCGCTTTAGGCTTGTAAATAAAGGTTGTGTCATGTGGACGCGTGTGAGAGATTTTCGGTCTGTAATCGATAATTTTACCCCTTTGTTGTGCAACTGTTCAGAGCTTGTAAAGTCTGTTTGTAATTTGTATTGTCTATGAAGTGTTTTCGGATATATTTGCTTGTGGATCCCGAGTGAGACATTTTCTCTATCCCGTTCTCTCTTTTGTGGATCCTAAGGGACCATAGGAGGCTTTGGGGAGGCTGACCTTTGCGGACGAACACGCAAGGGTGCCGCACGACTTAGGCAAAACCAGCTAAGTCTGTGACAGCCTGGTGACTTGGTCTCCCAGGTGGTATGGGCGGTGGTATCGCCGATAGTTAATGCTGCCAATGATGGTACCGCCCAATGTCAGTCTGCAGGCGATAGTACCGCTCAGTAATGGCGGTGGTACCGCTAGTACCCCGAAATCCGGGGATGTGACATTTTTTTGCTCTAATTCTAAAGTTATTTGGGCCTATGAATATCCCACCATTTTTTGCATGAAAGGGCACGAAAGTGTGAACAAAATCTGGAATTCTTTGGGTGTTAGAAGTGTTGTAAAAGTAAAAAGAGTCCTCCTCCTCTCTTTCTAGTATTGTGATCATTCAAGAGAGGTGTAAGACTTGTAAGGGTTATCTCCTAAACCCATGAAAAGGAGAAAGCGATGTAAAGTGGTGGTTGGTCTTCGCCTATTGAAGAAAGACCATTAGTGGATGTCGGTGACCTCGATAGAGGAGGAATCAGAAGTGGATGTAGGTCACACCGACCGAACCACTATAAATTATGGTTTGCATTTTTATTATTGCTATTTACTTACTTTGCAATAGCTTCACTTCCTTCTTACTTGGTTTTCACTATCCTTACGAACAAACATGCTTTCACGTTCTTAACGTACAAAGATTTTTAAATCGATGTTTTAATCCCCTGTACTAATTCACCCCACCCCCCCCCCCCCCCCCCCTCTTAGTGCCAACTCGATCCTAGCAATTCTCACTTGTCTTCACAAATGTGAGTGAAATAATCCTACTCTTGATTAATTTCCTTATATAATCATGTCTGAGACTTATGTGTCTTGACTTTCCATCGTATATTTCACTATACGCACGAGCAAAAGTTGCTTGATTATCACAAAGTATAGAAATTGAATTTATACTCTTAGAAGTCAATGAAATTTCTAATAGAAAGTTCCTCGACCATTCAGCCTTTTTTCCTACTTTCGCTAAAGTAACAAATTCTAATTCCATAGTTGAGTGAGTTATACATGTTTGTTTCTTGCTCTTCCAAGAAATAGCACCACCTCCCAAGGTGAACACCCAACCAATAGTGGATTTGTTATCTGCTAAACTGGATATCCAACTTGCATTAGTATATACTTCTAAAATAGTAGGAAATTTTAAGTATTGTAGGTCATAATCTTTGATCTGTTTAAAGTACCTAAGAACTCTTTCAATAGTCTTCCAATGCTCTACACTTGGATTACCAGTAAATTTACTCAATTTACTAACTGTAAATGCTATATCAGGTCTTGTGCACTGCATTGCATATATAAGACTTCCTATAGCACTTGAATACTCTAATTGAGCCACTGTTCTTCTAACATTCTTGACTAATTTGATACTTAGGTTAAACGTGGTATTTGCTTCTTTGATTTTTAAGTGATTAAATTTCTTCAATACTTTATCTATTTAATGAGATTGACTCAAAACATATCCCTCACTATTTCTTTTACCTTAATACCTAGTATAGTATCAACTTGTCTAAGATCTTTCATCTTAAATATTGAAGATAAAAACCTCTTTATTTCTACAATACCTTTCATATCATTGCTCACTATTAGCATATCATCAATATAAAGGCAAACTATCATCATATAGTCATCATGAGTTTTGAGATAAACACATTTATCCGTAACATTGTGAACAAATTAGAAGGAATTATTGCATCAAATTTATCATGCCACTGTTTTAGAGCCTGCTTTAAACTATACAATAACTTAATAAGCTTACATACTTTATGTTAATTTCCTAGTAAAACAAATCTTTCAGGTTGTTCCATATACACCTTCTCATCGAGGTCTCCATTTAGAAATATCATTTTGACATCTATTTGATGAACATAAAGATTAAAAATTGATGTTAAAGCAAAAACTAATTCTAATGGATATGATCCTAGCCACGGGAGTATATGTGTCAAAATAATCTATTCATTACTTTTGTCGAAATCATTTAGCAACTAATCTTGCTTTGAACGTTTGGAGAGTACCATATATATGATACTTTCTACGAAATACTCATTTACAACCAATAGGTTTAGAGGCAAAAGGTAAGTCAACAAGTTTCCAAGTGTAGTTTGACATAATAGAATCCATCTTATCATTAATAGCATCTTTCCAAAAAGCAGTATCATGAGAGGCCATAGCTTGTTTAAACATTTTAGGATCATTTTTCACTTGTAAAATAAGAGGAATTATTCTTAAGACTCTCTTAGTAGTTCCTTCTATAAGGTAAAATGAAATACTTTGAGAATCAATCTCATTTGGTCCTAATGTTTTTTCCTTTTCATACATGAGTGCTTCTCCTTAATTCATGAGATTACTCTTCAACCTCTTGATTGATGTCCACAAAAGAATATTAGGTTACTCACCAACCTCTTGAGATATCTCCATTAGTGACTCTTCACTAGTTAGAGGATGAACATTATCACTTGTAGTCAATAAGTATTCAAAGAACTCCATATCTCGCTATTCTATTATGACATTAGACTCCAAATTAAGAAGTCTATAAGCTTTACTATTTGAGGCATAGCCTACAAATGCACATCTGGTTCCTCTATATCTCAACTTTATCCTTTGAGGATTATTATTCGTACAATATACAAGACACCCATACACTTTAAAATAACCAATGTTAGGTTGTCTTCCCTTCTATAACTCATATGGAGAGATCTTACTCTTTTTGGAAGGAATTCTATTTGAAATATAATATGCAGCCAATAAAGCTTCTCCCCACAAATTATAAGGCAATTTAGCATGTAACAATATAGCATTTATCATCTCTAGATAAGTTTTATTTTTTTTTTTTGCTAATCCATTTTATTCAGATGTTCTAGGTGCTGAACATTCATTAATTATGTCACAGTTCACAAAACAAGTTAAATTCATTAGGAAAGTATTCTCCTCCTCTATCACTTCTTGAAACTTTAATTTTTTTCCCTAATTGATTTTCAATTTATGCCTTCAAAGAATTAAAAGTATAATTATTATATTTTAATAAATAAACATATGTGAACCTAAACATATCATCTATAAAAGTGATAAAATATATATTGCATCTTCTTATTAATATGTCATTTAATTCACATATATCAGAATATATTAAATCTAACAAATTAGTATTTTTTTATCATCTTTGATTTAATATAAATTTTACATTTATTAAGATCATCAAAATGATAATTTATTAAGCCACACTTAACCATTATTTTAATGGTGCTAGTTCCAATATGTGCTAATCTATCCGACTATAATAAATAAGAATCAATAATATAAATAAAAATAATATCTTTATTAATTTATAATCATTGTGATAATTTGACCATTTCCTCAATGAAATAGTCTTTTCCAATAAAAATTTCATTACATGATAGAATTAATTTCTCATATTCAAATACAAATTTAATTCCAAGTTTACCAAGGAGATTCTCATTCACTAAATCTCTACTCATATCTGGTACATGAAGAACATTCGTAAGAGTAACTTTCTTTCCCGAAGTAAAAGTGAGTTTCACATTTCCCTTGCCAAGCACCTTAGAACAAACTTCATTTCCCATTTGAATCTCTTGTCCATCTATGACTTCTTTGTAAGTCATAAAGAGTATCTTATCATAGTAAACATAGACGATAACACAAGTATTGTACCACCAACTAGAAACCTTTCCAAATATAACATTTCTTCTCTCACCATAGCAATTATATTATCATCTCCCTCAACGAAGTTGACTTTTGATTTTTAGTCTTTCTTAAATCTGCAATCCCTAGCAAAATGACCAGGTTTTTCACAAAACATAGCCTCAACTCTTTGGCTTCTTAAATTTTTCTTGATCCCTTTTAGGGTCAAGATGATTCTCCTTATTTTGTTTGCCTTTGTTGGATTTCTTAGGCTAATTCACGGAATTTGCTTTTGTATTGCCAAAAGAATTCTCACTCTTATCTCTAATTCTCGATTCTTCCTTGATGCAACTCAACTAAACATCAACCATAACACAAATCCATAATCGTAGGAAATATATATATGAGCAGTCCTTTAAACTTTTACAACACATAAGTATCAACATATCCTTAACATTACATCAGAGGTAAAGTATACTATACAACAAAAACCTATCAACCAACAAAGATTAACCCAAAAATCTTCTAGCCTTTCACTACTTCAACCTAATTCTAGCTTTTCAGTGCGTGACAAGCTACCCTGAAAAATTTATATAATAACGGGGTGAGCATAAAGAGCTCAGTAAGCGACTAACGTATCCATGGCGATAGGAGAAGTTCAAGCAGGCTTAGTATCAAGATAACAAAAGCATAAATACAAGTGTTCATTTGGAATCATCTCATTTGATATAAAAAATATCACAAAGGGTTACCTCATTCGAAAATAGGCGTTAGACATAACAATAGGAGAAAGGAAATTGGAGCATTTCATTGGCAAAAGAAGCATTTAGGCATGTATCAAATGGCACATGAAGCATTTAGGTGCATATCAAAGGCATAAGAGTGTTTGGGAGCATAACAATGACATACAAAACACTTCAAAGTATAACAAATAAACCGAATAATAAACACAAGCTTGTATGTCATTTTTGATGTAGCATGCATTCCATTTTTATACAAAGCATAAATATAAACTCATAAGCAAAGCTTTGTATATCATATCAAAAACATAGAGGGCATTGTGAGACTACATACATAATGTGATTCATTCATTTCTGGATGACCACCAAGCATAGGTCTCCGTCTAGGAGCTCCATCCACCCATGTCTGAGTGAAGTCAATGGGGGCCGGCAGAGCATCGCAGGCTCTATGCATAACTCCCTTTACCATTTCTGGTAAAGGTTCACAATATCCCACAAGACACCAGAGTACAAAAAGGTAGTATGAACAATAACATTCGCACATACGGAACAACGGAAATATGTGTGTGCCTTTATCAAACAAGGAAATGCAAACAAAGCATTACATAATAAATTTCAGACATACAACAATTTTAGGATGAACAATACAAGAATTTCAAAGGACTAATATAAAGCTCAATTGAAGAAGAATTTAGCAGAAATCAAATTGCCAATAGAATAAAACTTGAATAGGTAAAACTCAACAAAGTTTCAATTCTGGCTGAATTCGAATGGTATATTTCCTGATTTGTTTGAGTGACCAAGCATGCTCCAATTCACTAAAAATAGGTGTCATTGGAAAGCTGTATCAATCTACTTTCAGATGAACTAAAAATAGGAAGTTACAACAAATAGAGTAAAGGAAGGTCAGAATTGATCATCTCTATTTGCAGAATGATAGAATCAATTTAAACAGATGTCTCAAGGCAAACATACTTCAAAATTTCCAAACTAGGTGTCAAAAGAAAGATATGTAAATCTAGTTTCCAAAGAACAAGTTTTGCATAATTCAGAATTTTCACTAGAGAGTTATGAGCAATTTAGTAACAGAAGGTTAGAATTTATCATCTATGTTTTGCAGAATTGATAGAATCAATTTAAACAGATATTTCAGAAGGCAAACATACTTCAAAATTTCCAAATTAGGTGTCAAAAGAAATATATGCGAATCTAGTTTCCAAAGAACCATATTTTGCATAATTCAGAATTTTTACTAGAGAGTTACAAGCAATTTAGTAATAAAAGGTCAGAATTGATCATCTCTGTTTTGCAGAATTGATAGAATCAATTTAAACAGATATTTCAGAAGGCAAACATACTTCAAAATTTCCAAATTAAGTGTCAAAATAAAGATATACGAATCTAGTTTCTAAAGAATCATGTTTTACATAATTTAGAATTTTTACTAGAGAGTTATGAGTAATTTAGTAATAGAAGGTTAGAAGCTGTAGTATCTATTTTACTGAATACATATATGGTCTTTTCATTTATATGTTTAGATAGGTAAATTTACTCCAAATCTTTCAATTTTTTTTATATCATATGAAAGCTTTATAAGTCTCCTTTCGTATGAAAGAGGTTTTTTCCTCAATCCGAATTTGGTGCAAAAAGTTATGGCCACACGAGTACTGAAAGATCAAAATCTGAAAAATTTCAGATCCAACATTTGATGTATAAACGGCATGGATATCTTACATGTAGCCACAATCTTTCAATTTTCTCAAAATCAAGGTGAAAACAAGGATCAAAATTTATCTCTAGGATGAGTTAGAACATTTGCCTTAAAAAGTTTTGATTCCCAAATGTGGGGGATTTTATGCAAAGCCTTAAGCCAAGATAAAACTTCTTCTTCTTCAATTCTGTCTATTTCTCTTCTCCTTCAATTCCTTCTCCTCTTCTCAAGTTACATTGGCTACAAAGTTTCCCTCAATTGTGCCTTAAATTACTTAAGTTTGACTCATGCTAAAATAGTGAGGTGGCAAGCATGCATGGAGGTTTAGGTGTCATCTTTAGAATAAATGTAAGTGGCTCATCCTTGCTAATGACACATGACCTCCATTTTATTTTATTTTATTTTCTTAGTGTGAATCTTTCACAAATCACCTCCAATTAATGAGATTCACATTTTGGTCCCTCACAATACTTTCATTATATATATAAAAAATATTTAGTGCTAAAGAATTATAAAAAAATCCTTATATTTACAAATAAGTCCTTATAAATTTTTAAAAATAAAGGATGTTACATATAGCCTCTATTTGAAAAGGTTTAGGAAGTTCGATTTTTTTAGCCCTCAATTAATTAATAATGACATAAGCTAGTCACCTCTTGGCCACCCCTCTTATTTTCCTCTATCTCCTCTCCTCCTTAGCTTACAACCCTAGTTTGGGGCCTATGGACAACAAGAATGGTCGGCCCCTTCTTTATCACGTGGTGCCATTGAGTGAAAGATTACACAGTGATTTGAGGAATGTCTTTGTCGCATCTATCATGTGGATCACCGCTAAAGAGGAGGACAATTGACCTCCTTCATCCACTCCTATAGATCTTGAAATTTCAGGGATATAGGATCTCCCTAAGTAACAAATCTCACTTGATACGTGTAGTTTTCAATTTTCGCATTTTTACTCACCAATCTTCGCACGATGATGAGATACTTTTTCTAGGAAATTTACGTGTTTTCTGTTCTTTCGCTGCACATGTAAAGCTTTGATCAGATTTTCCAACACAAAGAGTGAAGCAATCATACAAGATATCATTTATGTCTTAAGTTTAAAGACTAGACATACAAATGAGATAAAGGAATCGTTGTTTGACAATGATGTATCATCAACCATCCAGCATTTCATGAGTGGATCAATCAGTTAACTTATTCTCCAATGAGCACCTGCATAGTATCCCTAGTGTTCCTACACGAGCAATTATGAGACTAGTCGTCTCCATCATATGGATATTTATACAGCACATTAGTCTGTCTGGTTATCTCGTTATCTCTCTCGAGTAATATATGACCGGGATTATTTAGAGTTTATGTTTAAAGGTAAATCGGTCTCATTATCATGATCTCATCATGATCTGATTCTCATTGCATAAATCTATGGACATCACATTATATACAACATGCAACATAAAGTAAAAAAATATAAATAAATAATAATAAGCAAAAAGACTGTGTAAATTGTTACACATGTCATCACTCACGCTTACAAGGCATTTTGATTAGCAACAACATGACTAAATCAGACCTAAAAAAGTCCTCAAATAGTGATGCAACTAAATCAATCATGAAGTATCTTTTAATAGTGACGTAGTAGGATCCAACAAGGAAATAACTTAAACATGGAAGCTCATCCATTGAGCTCGATATGATCAATAGGCTACTGAATGATATATTGTCTTATTCCCATTTCACATATCGAAACAGAGATGATATAGGAGATATGACCCCCATCTAGCTGACAAATCACCTTTTCACATATAGGAGATATGGCCAACACCATGTTCCCAGTCAACTAACACATAAGGTGGGACTTGTCCTTACGAGGCTAACAACATGGTGGTGGTGAGGGTCTCGACTCAACCTCACGAGATCGGCCATACAACACTAGCGGAAAGTTTGCTCATAATTTACTTTGTAACCTTGGAGTTTGACACTCAATCGCATGACTCATTGATGGTCAAATGATATGTTTAATCTTCTTTTAACATTTACCATGATGTTAACCTAACGATCGCCTACCATATTATAAAAATACCTCCAACCGTGTTCTGATAGACACTAGCACTTTTGACTGAATAGGTGAAGGCGTTGAGGAGGGAAGTGAAGCTGGTTTTTTGTTTTTGTTGGTTAAGGGTGAGGGGGAGGAAGAGGTAACTTTTGTTTTTCTTTTTGTCTTTGTTGGTTGAATGATACTTGTAATATTTTATATATAGCCTTAAAAATCATATATGTTGAGATGGCCGAGTTGGTCTAAGGCGCCAGATTAAGGTTCTGGTCCGAAAGGGCGTGGGTTCAAATCCCACTCTCAACAATTTAAAATGTTTTAATTAATTTTATTTATTTTAAGCATAGGAAAATAATAAATTATTTTCTTTCTGTAGCATCCATAATAATTTGTTGTTATAGTTTCTTTCGTATAAAATTTATTTCTTTGACATTTTAATGCGAAACCAAACCACTGGTCCGACTAGAAAAATCAGGAATTGCAATATCATCAACTCCGTAATTATTGTCAAATGCCATTTATATGTTTAAAATATATTTGTTTTTTTTATAAAATTAAAGAAAAAAAAATTATCTATAAAAGAATGGACAGCAATGTCATGAAGAAAAGACCTTTTATCGACTGGAAAACCAGCTGAAATTTTCCACTAACTCTTTATCTTCCGATTGACACCGTCTATAAAAGCAAAATGGAGATGCAAACATTGCAAAGTTACTTGATTTGATTCAACACAAAGAATGCATTGAAAAGATAAGACTTACGGAGTGAAAGAAACCACATCCTATGAGCACATAATTTGATTTGAATTTAACTTGTATTATCTACAACACTATGACTAACTATAAGGAAAAGGTAACACAGATTTATAGTAAGTAAATAAAGGCATCGATATATCGATAAAGCACATTATTATGTCTTTAGTAGGTTCACAGTCTAAAACAAACAAAACTCTCAGGGACGTATGATTCTAACAATCCCCCACTGCAGCAACTTTTAGCAGAAGCTCAAAAAACACATGCAACACCATTAAGTACATAGTCAAAAGACAATTTAGCTTCAACTCTAATCAAGTACAAGTCCCCTTGCACAATCCAAGACAAAAGGTGAAAGAATTAATCATGGTGATAGAGTGGACCATTTACTAAATTATCTCCATTTTTTTTTTCATGATTGATGAGTCCATAAAAAGTATCATAATAATCTAGAAAAAAAATGGAATCATAGAAGAATATCTGATTGCATCCGTAAAAAATAAAAAATAAAAAAAAAAATGGTATGATGAGGTTTCCAAATCTCTAGTCAGAACAATCTGTGGTCATGCAATTAGTTTTAATACGAATGTTTTAATGGGTATTATTCATTCACATGTTTTAATGGGCTTTATGACGAGCAATACCAACAAGATCACACTCCGTGAAACACCATAAACCTGAAAATTTTCACAATTCAACAACTAGGTTACCTTATTTCTTCAGATACTGTAGTGACTGTAAATGAAACTCTTAACAATGAACGAATCAGCAGATTCGATGCTATGAAATAAGCACCAGCAGATTCGATGCTGTGTTTTCGCTACATTCAAGTGATAGAAGAGCCCTTATTGGAAGACTAAAAACGCAAGGTGACCACTATTTCAACAATGATCCATCCATGCCTCCTACCATGATTCCAGCTTTTCTCAGATGGGAGACCAATTCACCCACCGTCACTGATCCACTTAATCCAATCATTCGATTTTTCAACAATATTTTTACCACTCAAACGCTGAATGACTACAATAGGAAAGGGGCAAAGGGTCCGGTGCTAATTGTAAACCAGGTAGAAACAGTGATAATAATGTATGCCTCCGGACCTCTGTTTGACAGGCCAAAGATCGCATATCTAACAAGCAAAATCGTCGAATCAAGACCCTTAAGAAAATGGCTATACGAATATAAGCAGGCAAGGCAAGAACTACGCAAATCGAACTCACAACGATGAGCCACTCAGGGGTTCTGGCACTCGACTTCGTTGGCGACCTGAAGGATGGGAACGATCACGAAGAGGGACCTCACTATCGAAGATATGTAAGAAATCATCGAAGCCAACTAGTGTTTCTAAATTATTATAATGGAAATACAATAAAAAGTAACGCGGAAACAAAATAGCATACTCCATTGTTGTCAAGAATTTCTGCAGATATTTCTTTTTGAACTTTGGCACTTCTCGACTCAAAACTCTCGCTTTAGATATATATATATATATATATATATATATATATATATATATGTTCTCCCATCAAGAATATTTATTTTCACTAACTCATAACGTTCAAGAATTAATTTAAATTTGTAACGTTTAAACCATAATGAATAACTTAATAATATTAAATATTTAATAATAATGGTTACATTTAGAATGAAAAATTGAAATATTTAAAACATAATAAATGAAGAAATTGATTATAATGAATTATGAATCTTAATGAGAACGGTTACATTATTATTAAATATAATATTTAATAATAACGGTTACATTCTCCCACTTGGTCCATACGTTTAGCTTAATAATTTGAATTAATCTTTCTCAAACATATTTCTTAATAAATAAATATATGAATCATAGCGATAAGTCCTCTAAGAGCGAGTATTATCATCCATGTATCACAATGTATTTAATTTCTTAATCTTAATATGGTAATATTACTTAATCCATACGTTTAGCTTAATAATTTGAATTAATCTTTCTCGAATACATTTCTTAAGAAATAAATACATGAATCATAGCAATAAGTCCTCTAAGAGCGAGTATTATCATCCATGTATCACGATGTATTTAGTTTCTTAATCTTAATATGGTAATATTACTTAATGAATAAACCTTATGTTTATTATTGGTCCAATAATAATATATTTTCTCAAAATAATGTGCATATGAATGAGAAAATATCACAATATATAAGAGTTTCAATATCATTACAAAGTGGAACCAAGTCCCATTTTCTCTACATGATCCTTGAATTTCAAATGTGGCATACCTTTAGTCAAAGGATCAACAATCATCAATTCAGTGCTAATATGCTCAATGACCACTTTCTTTTCTTTTACACATTCTCTTATGGCTAAATACTTAAGGTCGATATGTTTAATTCAACTTACACTTTTATTATTTTTAGCCATAAAGACAGCAGTTGAATTATCACAGAAAATTCTTAATAGCCTAGAAATAGAATCCATGATTCTAAGCCCAGAAATGAAACTCTTAAGCCATACACCATGTGAAGTAACCTCAAAATAGGAGACAAACTCAGCTTCCATGGTAGAAGTAGCAATCAATGTATGCTTGGTGCTTCTCCAAGAAATAGCTCCACCAGCTATCATAAAAATATATCCTGATGTTGATTTACGAGAATCAACATAACCGATGAAGTCTGAATCTGAGTAACCAATCACATCCAAATTGTTTGTATGTCTATACATAAGCATATAATCTTTAGTTCCTTGTAGATACCTCATCACTTTCTTTGCAGCTCTCTAGTGGTCCATACTTGGATTACTCTAATATCGACCCAGCATCCCCACAATAAATGCAATATCAGGTCTAGCATAGACCTGAGCATACATAAGGCTTTCTACGGCTGAAGCATATGGGATGTTTTTCATTGATTCCCTTTTAAGGTTGTTCTTTAGGCATTGGTTCAAATTGAACCTATCACCTTTCACAATGGGAGCAACACTTGGTGAACAATCTTTCATCTGAAATCTTTCTAAAAGTTTATCGATATAGGTTTCTTGCGATAGACCTAAAATATCTCGATGTCTATCTTTATGGATCTTAATGCCAATGACATAAGATGTTTCACCCATATCCTTCATGTCAAAATTTTTAGAAATAAATTATTTCATCTCATGCAGCAAACCCTTATCGTTGGTTGCAAGCAAAATATCATCTACGTATAAAACAAAAAACATATTTTACTTCCACTAACCTTCTGGTATATGTATTGATCCATGAGATTTTCAACAAATCCAAATAAAGAAATCGCTTCATAGAATTTAAAATACCATTGGCGAAAGGCTTGTTTGAAACCGTATATAGACTTCCTAAGCTTACAAACCAAGTGCTCACCAACATTAGAGGAGAAACCTTCAGGTTGTTTCATATAAACCTCTTCCTCTATATCTCCATTAAGAAATATCGTTTTCATATCCATTTGTTGCAACTTAAGGTCAAAATAAGCAACTAATGCCAAAATAATATGTAGAGAATCTTTCTTAGTTACAGGAGAAAACGATTCTATATACTCGATTCTCTCTTTTTGAGTAAATCTCTTTGCAACAATTCTTGCCTTGTATCTCTCAATGTTGCCTAACGAATCTTTCATAGTTTTAAAGACTCATTTGCAACCAATAGCCTTTGCTTTATTATGTAACTCTATAAGATCCCAGACTCCATTACTCATCATGGAATTCATCTCTTCTTTCATAGCATCATGCCACAAATTTGATTCTTTGCAACTCATGGCTTGTAAAAATATTTCAGGATCATTTTTGGCTCCAATATTATAGTCAGATTCTTATAGGTATACAACATAATCACTAGGGATTGGTGATTTTTTTATTTCTAGTAGATCTTCTTAATGATGTACCAATGTTTTTATGAGGAACTTGTGGTTCATCTAATTGTTCAAGAGCTTGTTGCAATTCCTGAATTGCTTGATCTATTAGAATACTATCAACAACTTATGAAATTTCAATGATTGGTTGTTCAGCACTAGTTTGTACTTGAGGAGTGCTATAAACTATAATCAATCTATTATTTGATGTGGAAGGTTGAGATTCTATATGATCATGTGCGGAAACTATGTTCCTGAAATGATCGCTCTCACTAATCACATCATCCTCAAGAAATTTAGCATTTCTTGATTCCACAATCCTAGTTGTGTGAGATGGACAATAGAACCTGTAACCTTTGGACTTTTTGGCATATGCAATGAAATACCTACTAATAGTCCTCGGGTCCAATTTCTTCTCTTGTGTATTATATATCCTGACTTCAGATGGACAATAGAACCTGTAACCTTTGGACTTTTTGGCATATGCTCACTTCCCACTGGATTCCTTAGGTTTTGCATACCCTGCAAAGAGTTTGCAATATGGATTGTTAATCCAGAGTCAATCCACCAGATGTTAATATTAACATTAACCATATTAGATTCATAACACACAAACGAGGTTAGTTTACCTTTCTTTTCAAGCCATTGTTAGAATTTTGTGCACTCCTTCTTCATGTGTCTCTTTCTTTTACAAAAGAAACACCTTACTTCTTTCTTGATATTATTTTACCTTTTCCCTGTTGATGAGCTTTCTGATTGGCTTGATGTTTGTCAGTTTTATTCTTCCCACGAGTGGTTACCACCAATGCACTCTCACCCAATTTCATCACCAGCCTCTCTTTTTCTTGAACACACATGGTCATTAATTCATTTATTGCCCATTTATCCTTATGTGTATTGTATGAAATTTTAAAAGGGCCATATTATCACGGATAAACTTCTAAACAGGATGTTTGATGTAATGCTTATGTATGTCTGTGTCTTTTGGTATGTTCATGCTTTGTACTACAACATGTAGAGGGACGATCGAAGGCTTAATAGTCCCATTTTAGTTAGGTTGGTGGCCGCTTTAGGCTTGTAAATAAAGGTTGTGTCATGTGGACACGTGTGAGAGATTTTCGGTCTATAGTGGACTATTTTACCTTTTGTTGTGCAACTGTTCAGAGCTTGTAAAATCTGTTAATAATTTGCATTGTCTATGAAGTATTTTCGGAAATGTTTGTTTGTGGGTCCCAAGTGAGGTGTTTTCTCTATCCTGTTCTCATTTTTATGGGTCCTAAAGGACCATGGGAGGCTTCGGGGAGGCTGACCTTTGCGGACGGACACACAATGGTGCCACACGACTTAGGCAAAACCAGCTAAGTCCGTCACATATGGTATTAGAGTGGGACAAGCACTCATAGAAACACTTAGCATGCAAACGTGGGAGACCTAGCAAGGCTGCGTTGAGGACAGTCAGCACACGCGCGACCGTTTGGGGGAAAACGGGCATGGAGATGTAGGGAAAAGGAGTCGCTCGGAGGAGCGGGCATCTGAGATTGGCATTCATAGGAATGGCCAACCCTTCGCGCAAGAGGTACCACAAGAACAGACAAGCTTGGAAGAATGCGGAGCGCACAAAGGTTGGGATGGCTGAGTTTGAGCTACGGCTCAACGTTGACAACCATACTTGATGGTGCTCAAGGCAAGCGAGACGCTTGATAAAGGATGAGACTATCCAAGGTGGAATGAGTTGCTCAGCGACCGAAAGAGTTATGTAAAGCTCATAGAGGTGAGGGGAATTGCTAACTCAAAGAATTCGTACTCATGCATGGGCTTATATGCGGACGATGGAATGTTCGCGGCCATCCCAAGGCGACCGAAACTCGGCGCCATGGAGCATTGAAACTTTCTCTTCGGCATGTGAAGGATACGTCCGAAGGAGGCTGAAGTGTGCAATGAGTTTAGCATGTTGCTAGGCCTTGAGTGGTGCAGCGGGGGCTGTATTTGTTAGGATCGAGAGCACTAAGAGGGGGGGGGTGAATTAGTGCAGCGGAAATCTTACAGCGATTTAAAACCAAAAGCTACGTTCGTTCAATAAAAACTATTATGATGCAAAAACTAATTCTCAGTTTGTATCTAAGCGCAGTTTGCGTCTAAGCGCAGATTGCGTCTAAGCGCAGTTTGCGTCTAAACACAGTTTGCGTCCAAGCGCAGTTTGCGTTTAAGCGCAGTTTGCGTTTAAACGCAGATTGACGTCTAAACGCAGTTTTACGTCTAAACGTAGATTTACGTCTAAACGCAGTTTTACGTCTAAACACAGTTTTGCGTCTAAACTCAGTTTACGTCTAAAATGTCTAAACACAGTTTGGACAATTTTACGTCTAAACGCAATTTTACGTCTAAATGCAGATTTACGTCTAAACGCAGTTTTACGTCTAAACGCAGATTTACGTCTAAACTCAGTTTACGTCTAAAACGTCTAAACACAGTTTGAGCAGTTTTACGTCTAAATGCAATTTTACGTCTAGATGCAGTTTCAAAGGGAGCTGAACTTTAGAAACTGGTTCGTAAGAGCGCAGAAGACAGTTTTGCAGAATCAAGGCGTAAACGTAAACTGCAATGTAAATATCGTACGAAAACACTGGTTTACGTCTGAAAACAGATTCGGACAGATCAGCACTTAAAGACTTGTTCGTGAAGGCGTAGAAGACAGTTTTGCAGAATTAAAACGTAAGCGTAAACTGTAATGTACGAAAACACCGATTTACGTCTGAATGCAGATTCGGAAAGAACAGCACTTAGAACTTGTTCGTAAAAGCGCAGAGAGCAGTAGTAATGAAGGAGGTTTGCAGTAAGGATAAAGTGCTCAAAAGTAAACGCAAACCAGAGATTTAGAGTGGTTCGGTCAGTCTTGACCTACTCCACTTTTGGCTTCCTCCACCGACGAGGTCACCGACGTCAACTAGGGGCCTTCTTTCAATAGGCGAAGGCCAAACTGCCCTTTTACAGTTTCTCTCCTTTTGACAGGCTCAGGAGACAACCTTTACAGACCTTTCTCTCCTCACTTTACAACTGAAAACTTGAAGAACAGAAGGAGGAGACTTTAAGGCTTTACAACACTTTTGAGCTCTTAGAATCACAGAAAAGATCAAGATTTCGGTGTAGGTCTGTATCTTTTCAGTGCTGAATGGGTGGGGAATTTATAGGCCCCAACCCAATTCAAATTTGGAGCTCAAAACAATCAAATCCCGAAATTCTGGGATCAGGCGGTTGCACCTCTTGACTGGAGAGGTTGCACCGCCTGGCAGAGCTCGAAGACCGAGCTCAGGCGGTGCCACCTCTCTGCCAGGGAGGTTGCACCGCCCAGTCTTGCTCGAAGACTGAGCTCAGGCGGTGCCACCTCTCTGTCAGGGAGGTTGCACCGCCCAGTCTAGCTCGAAGACTGAGCTCAGGCGGTGCCACCTCTCTGTCAGGGAGGTTACACCGCCCAGTCTCGCTGGAAGGCCTAGCCCAGGCGGTGCCACCTCCTGGCCTGGGCGGTTGCACCTCCTAGTGCAATCAGGGTCCGAATGGTTCATTCCATTCGGCCCAATTTCAGTCTTTCAGGGGCCCAATTGCCCCAAGATTAAGCCAATGGGATCACCTCCCATTTTCCAACTTAATCAACGTGCTAACTACGATTAAATCTAAGACAATTTCTGCAGCTTTGCTTCGGTGCGTCAATCGCTCCTTCCGGCGAGTTTCCGGCGAACTTCCGTCGATCATCCGATGAACCCTCGGTGATGCTCCTGCGGACTTCCGGCAAACTCCTAGACTTTGCGACGATCCACTTGGCAAGTTCCGACGAGCTTCGCTTGGCAAGCTTCTGGACTTCTCGAATCTGTTCTCGCAGAACCTCCGACGACCGTCCGAACTTCCGTCGAACTCTCGAACTCCCAACGTGATCATGAACTTGACTCCGGCGCAACTCCTGCTGCTTGTCTATCTTTCATCGTAGTTAATCCTGCACACTTATCTCAACACATAGATTAGACAACAAATGACAATTGACTTCATCATCAAAATCCGAGATTCAACAGTATTGACGTGGAGTCGCAATCTAGCAAGTGTGTTTGCAGGAGGCAGAACAATGCACAGTTTGTTCAGCAGATCGAAGTAGTCCAAGGGGATGGTGGTCTCCGAAACGAAGAGAGATGTTGCTCCAACGAGACAGTTATCCAAGAGGGATATGTCCCGGCTCTCCAAAGGGAGAATCATGTGGGACGGACCTCACAAGTTGAAGAGGGGTACCTCAACAAACAACAACTCCACGAAGCTCAATAGACTAAGCAAGTGGCGAGGAGTCGTCGCATGATCTCGCTTGAGAGAATGCATTGGTGGATGCATTGCGAGATCAAGTGGGGGAGCTACCCAAAGCAACACAAATGAAGGCACACTTGGAGTCGATATGGAAATTGTGTTGGGAAATCTTGGGGGCGACATCACATGCGCAGCGGAAGAACAAGAAAAACAAAAACCCCGATTCCCGAAGAGATGTTCGTCATCGTGCGAAGATTGGTGCGCAAAATCCGCGAAACTTAAAACTGTGTATAGAGTAGATTGTGTTACCTAGGGAGATCGTATATCCCTGTTTCCTTGCAGATCCTTAGGAGAGGGTGAAGGAGGTCAAGCGTCCTCCTCTCTAGTGGTGATCCACACAGCAGGGTTGCGACGACGCTCCTCAAAACTCCAGGCCTGCTCTGAGGTGGAGAGGGAGAGGAGAATAGGAAAGGCAAGCAAAGGCTGTAGCCTATGAGGCTCTAAATCCCTCCTATTTATAGAGGTCCCCTATCAAACCCTAATGGGTCCTCCCCTAGTGGGTATTGGATATGCATCCAATAAGACAATGGCTCCGTCGGATATCTCATATCCGAACCTCTACTCATCGCAATGCCTACCATATGTGTGTGACCCTCAAGGCCCAATATCGAGCTGGCCGTGAGTCATACCCGTCAGAACTCCTTCTAACTCAGTGAATTATTATCTCTGTAATAATTCACTTGACACATCGACTATGGACGTACTAGGTCACTACGCCGTAGTCCCCAGACGATATAGGGGAATCCAATCCATTGGACCTGTCTGTCCTCAGTTACCGTGTACCTATAGTCCCTCATCCATCTAATATCCCAAAGACCGTATATCGAGCATGGTGTTGTCAGACCCATACGGTTTCTACTCGAGTCTCGCTCTAATCGGATTCTCCCGGAGAACTCTTTCTCTCTCAACCCGAATGACCCTGGCCAGGGATTTGTCTGAGCAAGAACACATGGGATATTCCTCTCATGACGCCGAGAGTGGATGATCCTCTATCGACACTCAATAGCCCTCGTAAGGTCGACTACCACTCCTAATGACTAGCTGTACTAGATCTGGGACAGCCAAACCTATAAGTTGGGTATCAGAGAGTGGAGCACTCATACAGGACATCCTTGGTATCTCAAGTCTAAGGACCATATATACCACTAGGACTACGGAATCACTGTCTGACAATAAGGCATCATCAACCATCCAGCATTCCGTAAGCGGATCAATCAGTGAACTCATTCTCCAATGAGCACCTGTACTGTATCCCTAGTGTCCCTACACGAGCAACTATGAGACCAACTGCATCCATCATATGGACGGGTATATAGCACACCAGTCTGTCCGGTTATCACGATGTCCCTCTCGAGTAACCTATGACCGGGATTATTTAGGATATGTGTTTAAAGGTGAATCGATCTCATTATCGTGATCTCATCACGATCCGATTCCCATTGCACAAATCCAAGGACATCACAATATATATATATGCATTTATGCAATAGTTATAAAGTGATATATGCCAAAATATAATAAGCAAAAAGATTCTGTATCAAGTCACACGTGCCATCACTCACGTGATTGGCTTGCTGGGCACCTATGACTAGCAAATCAGACTCAAGGGAGGGCTGACCCATGGAATGGTGGGCGCGAGGGCCACTATCAACTCAATGCAAAAATGAGGAGCGGAGCAACTTGAGTGTAACTTGGCGAAGTACCCAAGCCGCATAAAGGGAGCCAGTATAGAAGATGGAACAACGAGCGGAGGCATAGTGCTTTCGTTGGACAGAGGTCAAGGACATGAACTCTTGCAGAGGCAAGAGCAGGATCATGTTGTTCCATGGGTCATTCTGACGGAGCGGACTCATCTTGCATGGTGTCAAAGACGAAGGGAGCTTCTGGGCACATGCACCTTATCTCGGAGGAGCATTTGATGGAGGAACTAAGGTGACTCAATTTGCGGAGGCGAAGTTGAGTTCAGAAGGCCTTAGCACGAGGCAAGAGGACGCAGAGGCGGGTACTCTTGAATAATATGCCATAGTATTGTCATTCAAGTTGCTATGAAGGAAGTGATGCACAGCGAAGATTATGCTGGTAGGGGCAGAGGCCCAGGATCCAGACAATGGTGCACTAAATGCAGTGAAGTCGGGGGACTTCGGGAGCTACTAGGCGATGGACTGTCCTAGAGCGGTGCTTCATCTAGGTGTGACCCAAGAGTGGGTGGATGAAGGTCGATTGCCAAAAGGAGCAAACAAAATCGAAGGTGGAAGAGACCATGCGATGTATTGGCAGAGGCCACACATGAAGGGTTCACAATTCGAGTTCATCCCATAAGGATCAGAATGCAATAGAGATGTCACCATGAGGCGACATGGTGCAGCGGATCGTGGTAGAATAGTCCGTGGCAATGTGATACACACAACCTAGTCCCGTGAGGGACTAGATCAAATGGAGGTATGATCGGGAGCTACTGGAAGCTCCACTTCGGTGAACAACACGACGGCAAGAAGGGCTATGGATTCAAGGAGTGAAGGCCATGGTACTGCAAAGGCGGGTCTCCGTGCGTGCATCGAAGGTTGCATCGAATGAAAACCTTGGTCATCAGCATATGGGGGCTGGGTTCCACTAAGGGAAAAGTTCGAATGCAAGTACTAGTGAGTCCCATGGGAGGGACTTGATCATGCAGAGGTATGATCGAAGCAACTGAAGAGTTAGACTGCTCTAGAGCTCATATTCGTTTAAGGGAGTCCGGCAAGTCAGAGGACAAGGTCAAGTAAGCGAACATTGCTACCAAGGAAGCTAAGGAGAATAGAATCGGTGCAAACCCTACAACGTGATGACAGAGGCCATGCATGGGAGTTGCAGTCTGTCTTTCCATCGACCAAAGGGAGCAGCTTGGAGAACACCGAGGTGTTGAAGCAAGGGGTCAAAAGGGGCAAGGAAGCGACGACGAGTCCAGAGGGACTTAGCTACCCAAAATCAAGCATCAATTAGAATGGAGGTGGACTCAAAGGAGTGCCACAGAGACATATCTACTGATTGTGAAGAAAAGGAATGCAGATGCGAGGTGACGGATAGTAGTGCCATGGGCATGGCAGCGCCATGGTACCGCAAAGGCAGGACTTCCATGAAAGTCATTGATCCCTTACTCTCATGGAGGGAGAGCGCTTGGTCGTGAAAGGGGCCGAGGAGGTGGAGCATGAAGAGGTAAACTCCAAGTACCATGACATGGCTGAAGGGCAAAGTGTTAGGATCGGAGCGGCACTAAGAGGGGGGGGTGAATTAGTGCAGCGGATTAAAACTTCGATTTTAACAAAATCTTTCGTACGATAAGAACGGAACTTGAAAAGTTTAACTTGAAAGCGTATTCTTAAAATTGCGCAGCAAGGATAATAAGGAACTAAAGCAGTAAGAAGATTTGCAGTAATGTAAATGACAATAATAAAATGCAAACCAGAGATTACGCCGATTTTTAGAGTGGTTCGGTCAAATGACCTACTCCACTTGTGATGCCCCTCTTCGATGAGGCTCCCACCTTCCACTAGCAAATCTCTTGAAATGGAAGGGTAAACACCCCTCTTACAACCTTTTACAAGCAGCTCAACCTCTTACAAATTTTCAATAAGAAAGGAGGAGGAGAACTCTCTAGCAAATTGAAAACAAGACTTGCTAAGACTTTCTAAGACTTTTCTCTCAATCAAAATGCTTCTCAAAAGTTGTTATCTGAGCTGAGATTTGAGGGGTATTTATAGGCCTTAAGAGGATTCAAATTTGGGCTCCAAAATTTGAATTCTCTTAGGGTTCCCGGTGCTGGAGGTGCCACCGCCCAGCGCTCGGGTGCTGGACGGTGCAACCGCCCAGCCAAGGAGGTGTCATCGCCCAGCTCTCGGGTGCTGGGCGGTGCCACCGCCCAGCCAGGCGGTGCCACCGCCTGGCACTCCGATTTCACTGGTTTGGCTTAATTTAAGCCCAAACCATATCTGACTTTGGGCCCAGTTGGCCCCTAACCAGGATATAAGATTATCTCTTAATCCTAATCCTAATTACAAGTGAACTACATAACAAAAACACATCCTAAGCAAGCTTTCAACCGCGAACGTCGAGTCTTGTTTCGGTGAGCTTTCCGACGAACTTCTTCCGACGGACTCCCATCAAGCTCCCGATCTTGTGATGACTTTAACGAGTAGCCGAGCCTTCTCGGTGATCTCCGTGAACCTCCGACGATCTCTTCGGCGAACTTCCGATAGGTTCCCGATTTCTTCTCGGTTGGTTCCGGTAGCATCTCCGACGATTCTTCGAACTCTTAAACGTCCATCGATCTTGACTCCGGTATTCTTGCTTTGTGTTTTCTGGTTATCGTAGTTAATCCTGCACACTTAACTCAATAATATGGATTAGATCAATTAACCCATCAATTGATTTCATCATCAAAATCCGAGATTCAACAATCTCCCCCTTTTTGATGATGACAATCAATTGATGACGGAGTTAAACATAACTCCCCCTATCTATATGCCATATTATGAGAAGATGAAAACACTTGAATTTCATCCATTGAATTCAAGCATAAACTGATAAGTTCTAACCGTAGAGCTTATCGTTATTCTCATTAAGCAATAGTAAATGCGAAACTTCGATGAAAATCATAAGTCAAATGATATGGGACAATTTTTACTACGATAGGAGATAAAGATTTTCAACATGAATTTCATGATATCGATGTAAGGCATGCTTTCAATATGATCAATCAATCTTGTGATATTCTCAAGGATTTTGCAAGGCATATAAGACATTCATATCACACAAGCTTTTGCAATTCATATAAGTCATGCTATTAAAATGATACAAGTCATCACTTTTCTCCCCCTTTGTCATCAACAAAAAGGGAATGAGACTTGAAGCACATAATTTATCATACAAAGATTTTATCATTGATCATACATCACTCATCTATATTATCATTGATCATACAAAGATTTTATCATTGATCATACATCACTCATCTATATTATCATTGATCATACAAAGATTTTATCATTCAAAATTAAGTATGCTAAAATATTTACGCAGAGTTCATCTTAAAGGAAAATTCAGCATTCATCCATATTATCAAATCTCTTCTTTTTATAAATAACAAAAATTGTAGATGTACAAAGAAGAGATTGGGATAAGAAAAAAATTTTAAGTAATAACTCCAATAAGTCAAGATCATAATTCGAATACAAATCCATTCAAATTCAATTCGTCAACTTGAAACTCATAATCAAGCCATCAAAATCAATTTCGAGATTCAAAATATCATAAAATCATTAATCTTGATTAGATGGAAGCGGTGTTTGACTCAAGATAGGATAAGATAATTTAACAAGTCACCGAGGAACGGAGAAAGAATGAAAAACTTTATGGAAAATCCATTCAACCAAGTTTATTCTTAGGGACAATTTAACATACCTAATTCCCTTCTAATGAATTCAAATTGGTCTTCATTCAAAGCTTTTGTAAATATATCTGCTAATTGATGCTTTGTGTCAATGAATTCTAGAACAACATCATTGTTAAGGACATGATCGCGTATGAAATGATGCCTAACGTCGATGTGCTTAGTTCTAGAGTGCTGAATTGGATTTTTAGTAAGACATATGACACTAGTATTATCACATTTTATGGGAATGTTTTTAAAGTGAATTCCATAGTCTTCTAATGTATTTTTCATCCAAATGACTTGTGCACAACATGCACTTGCAGCAATGTATTCGGCTTCCGTCGTAGATAGTGCAACTGAATTTTGTTTCTTAGAAGTCCAAGAAACAAGTGCATGTCCTAAAAATTGGCATGTTCCGGATGTACTTTTTCTATCTATCCTGCATCCGCCAAAATCGGCATCTGCATAAGCTATTAGATCGAATTTTTCAGATTTTGGATACCACAATCCTAAATTTGGAGTTCCTTTAAGATACCTAAATATTCTTTTAACACTCTTTAGATGAGATAATTTAGGATTAGATTGAAACCTAGTGCAAAGTCCTACACTAAACATAATATCTGGTCTAGTCGCGGTGAGGTAGAGTAAACTACCTATCATTCCCCTATATGTTTTTTGATCAAAATTTTCACTATTTTCATCCATATCTAACTTAGTTGCAGTACTCATAGGAGTGTTTATTGCTTTTGAATTATCCATGTTAAATCGTTTTAACAATTCTAATGTGTATTTAGATTGGTTAAGAAATATACCATCCTTAAGTTGTTTGATTTGTAATCCTAAAAAGAAAGTTAATTCACCCATTAAACTCATTTCAAATTCATGACTCATAGATTTGACAAATGATTCACATAGTGATTCATCCGAAGAGCCAAAAATGATATCGTCAACATAAATTTGCACAATAAGAAAATTCTTTTCAAAATGTTTAATAAACAATGTAGTATCAACCTTGCCTTTGGTAAAATTATTTAAAATAAGAAAGGAACTAAGCCTTTCATACCAAGCTCTAGGGGCTTGTTTCAAGCCATAGAGAGCCTTAGTCAATTTGAATACATGATTAGGAAGAAGAGAATTTTCAAATCCGGGAGGTTGTTCGACATATACTTCTTCGGAAATAAAACCATTCAAGAAAGCACTTTTAACATCCATTTGAAATAGTTTAAAATTATTACTACTAGCATAGGCAAGGAGCATCCTTATGGCTTCTAATCGAGCCACGGGAGCGAAGGTTTCTTCGTAATCGATACCTTCTTCTTGGTTGAAACCTTTGGCCACTAATCTAGCCTTGTTTCTAACCACGATACCATTTTCGTCTTGCTTGTTTCTAAAGACCCACTTAGTACCTATGACTAAGTGGTCACTTGGTCTAGGAACAAGCTTCCATACCTCATTCCTCTCAAATTGGTTCAATTCTTCTTGCATTGCAATGACCCAAAAATCATCTTTTAAAGCTTCGTCAATGCATTTAGGTTCAATTTGAGAAAGGAAAGCGGCGTTAGCACAAAAATTCTTGAAAGAAGAACGAGTTTGAACCCCTTTTGTTGTATCTCCTATAATTAGCTCCTTTGGATGAGCATCTACATACTTCCATTCTTTGGGTAAAGAAATTTCGGAAGAAGATGCATTCAAATGGCTATTTTGAGGAGGGGGTTCGTTTAAATTCAAATTATCAAAACCAAGATCATCATCAAAATCATTTTTCTTTAAATTTGAAACTTCATTAAAAACTACATGAATAGACTCTTCAATTACTAAAGTTCTTTTATTAAAAACCCGAAAAGCTTTAGAAACGGAAGAGTAACCAAGAAAGATGCCTTCATCGGATTTAGCATCAAATTTTCCTAAGGCATCCCTTTCATTTAAAATAAAGCATTTACAACCGAAAACTTTAAAATAGGAGATGTTTGGTTTTTTGTTATTCCATAATTCATAGGGAGTTTTGGATAAGGATGGTCTTATTAGGACTCTATTCATGATGTAGCAAGCCGTATTTACGGCTTCTGCCCAAAAGTACTTAGGTAAACTATGTTCATTCAACATAGTTCTTGCCATTTCTTGTAGGTTTCTATTTTTCCTTTCAACTACTCCATTTTGTTGAGGATTTCTTGGAGTTGAGAAGTTGTGATTGTACCCATTACTTTCGCAAAAATTTTGAAAGTCACGGTTTTGGAATTCACCACCGTGATCACTCCGAATTGATGAAATCATGAAGCCTTTTTCGTTTTGAGTGAGTTTACAAAATTTAGAGAAACACTTGAAGCAATCACTTTTGTGAGCTAAGAAATAGGTCCAAGTGTATCTAGAGTAGTCATCCACAATCACGAAAGCATATTTGCTTCCACCTAGACTTGTTGTATCAATTGGTCCAAATAAGTCCAAATGGATCAATTGTAATGGTCTAGTGGTGCTAATTTGATTTTTTGGTTTGAAGCTTGTTTTTATTTGTTTGCCTAGTTGACATGCATCGCATACCTTATCCTTAATAAACTTCATATTCGGAATCCCTCGTACTAATTCTTGAGATGAGATTTTCGATATTGTTTTCATTCTTGCATGACCTAATCTCCTATGCCAAAGCCAAGCATCATCATTTACGGCGGAGAAACACATTTCATTACTTAGTTCATCAAGATTGATGGTATAGACATTATTTTGTTTTAAAGCAATCATAGTCATGTTATGATTTGATTTTTCAATAATGCACATATTTGATTCAAATCTAACGATATAACCTTTATCGCTTAGTTGACTAATACTCAAGAGATTATGTTTTAATCCATCAACTAGTAAAACATCATCAATGGAAAAACTAAATTTATTACCAATAGTTCCCTTGCCAATGATTTTGCCTTTGTTGTTGTCTCCGAAGGTGACGTACCCTTCTTCTTTGCTAGTGAGCATAGAGAAATGAGATGGATCTCCAATCATATATCTTGAGCATCCACTATCGAGATACCATCTCTTGCTCCTAGCTTGTGGGTTTGTCTACAAAAGAGGATGATTTTTAGGTACCCATTTGATTTTGGGTGCCTCAAAAATTGACCCACTAACCTTGTTATTTATTTTTGAATCCTTTATAGTTCCTTTAGGAACCCATATTAATTTTTGTGAACTAATTTTCCTAAATGGACATTTGTAGGCAATATGTCCAGATTTGCAACAGAAGTTGCATTTCATATAAGAGGAAACATGTAATGTAGGTCCTTTTATGAAAGTGGTAGGATTTTGATGTAATCCTTTTACAAATCCAATTCCATTTCTATTTGCGATGTGACCCTTGTGTGCAAGGATCATATCTAATCCTTTGCTACCAACCTTAAACTTGTTTAAGGTTTCCTTAAGAAGCAAATTTTCATTTTTTATTGCTTCTAAATGCTCACACTTAGAGCATGGAGGAGTTTGAAGACTATCAAACTTATCTTGTAGCAAAGCATGCTCTTTCTTTAAGATACTTAACTTCTTGCTAACAGTTCTACATTCATCAAATAATTCATGAAAAGCGATAGAGAGTTCTTCAAAAGATAAATCTTCATTAAATAAATCACATACCTCTTCTTCTAAAGCCATTAGCGCGTAATGAGCAACTTGCTCGGTGTTGAACTCCTCTTCTTCGGACGCGCTTGAATCATCCCATGTTGCCTTGAGCACCTTCTTCTTTGATGTCCTCTTTTTGGCTTGAGGACAATCGTTCTTGTAGTGTCCCGGTTTTTTGCATTCATAGCAAATCACTTTGTCCTTCTTTTGTTCAAATTTATTTTTTATATTATTTTTAAGTTTGTTCTTTCTTAAATATTTTTTAAATTTTTGAGTCAAAAGTGCAATGTCATTGTCACTGTCCTCATCACTTGATGTTCCTTTCAAGTGGTCTTCTTGTGATTTGAGTGCCATATCCTTCCTGTTCTTTGGAAGGGGGTTCTCGAGCTCGTCATGAGCTTGACATGTCATTTCGTAGGTCATTAGATACCCAATGAGTTCTTCAAGAGGGAATGCTTTAAGGTCTTTGGCCTCTTGAATGGCCGTAACTTTTGGATCCCAACTTTTAGGGAGGGATCTTAAGATTTTAGTTACTAGTTCAAAGTTAGTAAAATCTTTACTAAGAGCTTTGAGTCCATTGATGACATCCGTAAACCGGGTGTACATGTCTCCGATGGACTCACTTGGTTTCATTCGGAAAAGTTCGTAAGAGTGCACAAGGATGTTGATTTTGGACTCTTTCACTCGGCTAGTGCCTTCATGAGTGACCTCAAGAGTTCTCCAAATATCAAAAGCTGAATCACACATTGAAACACGATTAAATTCGTTTTTGTCTAATGCACAAAACAAGGCATTCATAGCCTTTGCATTTAAAGCAAAAACCTTCTTCTCCGATTCATTCCATTCGCTCATCGGAAGAGAAGAATTTTGAAATCCATTCTCGACAATAGACCAAAGCTCAAAGTCCATAGAAATGAGGAAGATTCTCATGCGAGTCTTCCAATATGTGTAATCCGACCCATTAAACAAAGGTGGTCGTGCAATAGAATGGCCCTCTTGCATGCCGGAGTAAGCCATCTCTCTTGGGTATTAAACCAAATATGAGAGATAACCTTGCTCTGATACCACTTGTTAGGATCGGAGCGGCACTAAGAGGGGGGGTGAATTAGTGCAGCGGATTAAAACTTCGATTTTAACAAAATCTTTCGTACGATAAGAACGGAACTTGAAAAGTTTAACTTGAAAGCGTATTCTTAAAATTGCGCAGCAAGGATAATAAGGAACTAAAGCAGTAAGAAGATTTGCAGTAATGTAAATGACAATAATAAAATGCAAACCAGAGATTACGCCGATTTTTAGAGTGGTTCAGTCAAATGACCTACTCCACTTGCGATGCCCCTCTTCGATGAGGCTCCCACCTTCCACTAGCAAATCTCTTGAAATGGAAGGGTAAACACCCCTCTTACAACCTTTTACAAGCAGCTCAACCTCTTACAAATTTTCAATAAGAAAGGAGGAGGAGAACTCTCTAGCAAATTGAAAACAAGACTTGCTAAGACTTTCTAAGACTTTTCTCTCAATCAAAATACTTCTCAAAAGTTGTTATCTCAGCTGAGATTTGAGGGGTATTTATAGGCCTTAAGAGGATTCAAATTTGGGCTCCAAAATTTGAATTCTCTTAGGGTTCCCGGTGCTGGAGGTGCCACCGCCCAGCCAGGCGGTGCCACCGCCCAGCGCTCGGGTGCTGGACGGTGCAACCGCCCAGCCAAGGAGGTGTCACCGCCCAGCTCTCGGGTGCTGGGCGGTGCCACCGCCTGGCACTCCGATTTCATTGGTTTGGCTTAATTTAAGCCCAAACCATATCTGACTTTGGGCCCAGTTGGCCCCTAACCAGGATATAGGATTATCTCTTAATCCTAATCCTAATTACAAGTGAACTACATAACAAAAACACATCCTAAGCAAGCTTTCAACCGCGAACGTCGAGTCTTGTTTCGGCGAGCTTTCCGACGAACTTCTTCCGACGGACTCCCATCAAGCTCCCGATCTTGTGATGACTTTAACGAGTAGCCGAGCCTTCTCGGTGATCTCCGTGAACCTCCGACGATCTCTTCGGCGAACTTCCGATAGGTTCCCGATTTCTTCTCGGTTGGTTCCGGCAGCATCTCCGACGATTCTTCGGACTCTTAAACGTCCATCGATCTTGACTCCGGTATTCTTGCTTTGTGTTTTCTGGTTATTGTAGTTAATCCTGCACACTTAACTCAATAATATGGATTAGATCAATTAACCCATCAATTGATTTCATCATCAAAATCCGAGATTCAACACAAAGGCCAAGGAACTTCGTAAGACCGGTGTCAACGAGTTTCTCATCAAGATAGCCGAAAGTGAACGACTTCGGGTCATGCAAGAGTGCACGACCAAGGAACGAAGCAGGCAGTACGCGGTGTTGTACCTTCGCAACTCAGGGGAGTAGGCGACAGGGTTGATGGAGAAGACGGTACAATCCCAGAGGTGACCAAACCTATGAGAGAATCACTCTAAGTTGGGTGAAAACTTCCTACATTCCAGAAGTTCGATGGCATTGAGAAGGTGAATCACAGTAACTAACTCAACGCAAGGAGTGCAAACACTTCAAGTGCTTCAGAAGTGTGAGCAAAGAGCACGCGAAGGCTAGTAACCAGCTCGATGCATGGAGTACAACCTCGAGGAAGCGGGCGAATCCAATCCATTGGACCTGTCTGTCCTCAGTTACCATGTACCTATAGTCCCTCATCCATCTAATATCCCAGAGACCGTATATCGAGCATGGTGTTGTCAGACCCATACGGTTTCTACTCGAGTCTCGCTCTAATCGGATTCTCCCGGAGAACTCTTTCTCTCTCAACCCGAATAACCCTGGCCAGGGATTTGTCTGAGAAAGAACACATGGGATATTCCTCTCATAACGCCGAGAGTGGATGATCCTCTATCGACACTTAATAGCCCTCGTAAGGTCGACTACCACTCCCAATGACCAGCTGTACTAGATTTGGGACAGCCAAACCTATAAGTCTGGTATCAAAGTGTGGAGCACTCATACAGGACATCTTTTGTGTCTCTAGTCTAAGGACTAGATATACCACTAGGACTACGGAATCGTTGTCTGACAATAAGGCATCATCAACCATCCAGCATTCTGTAAGCGGATCAATCAGTGAACTCATTCTCCAATGAGCACCTGTACTGTATCCCTAGTGTCCCTACACGAGCAGCTATGAGACCAACTGCATCCATCATATGGACGGGTATACAATACACCAGTCTGTCTGGTTATCACGATGTCCCTCTCGAGTAACCTATGACCGAGATTATTTAGGATATGTGTTTAAAGGTGAATCGATCTCATTATCGTGATCTCATCACGATCCGATTCCCATTGCACAAATCTAAGGACATCACAATATATATATATATATATATATATATATATATATATATATATATATATATATATATATATATATATATATATATGCATTTATGCAATAGTTATAAAGTGATATATGCCAAAATGTAATAAGCAAAAAGATTCTATATCAAGTCACACGTGCCATCACTCACGTGATTGGCTTGCTGGGCACCTATGACTAGCAATCTCCCACTTAACCTAAAGCCAATCACCTATGTGTCTGATCCCCATCAGATCCCTGTGATGCTCAAAGACAATCTGAGACAACGGCTTTGTCGGTGGATCTACAATGTTATCTTCGGATGGAACTCTTTCCACTACTACATCTCCTCGGGTTATGATCTCTCTGATAAGCTGGAACCTCCACAGAACACTTCTGATGAGACCCGGTTTCCCTTATTTGAGTAATCGCCCCATAATTGTCGCAATATAAGGAAGTCGGCTCCTCGCTACTCGGCACGACTCCCAAATCTATGATGAACTTGTTCACCCAGACTCCCTCTTTTGCTGCATCTGACGCAACAATGTACTCCGCCTCTGTGATCGAGTCAGCAGTAGTATCTTGCTTGGAACTCTTCCAACACACTGCTCCTCCATTCAAGGTGTACACATACCCTAAATTCGACTTGCTATCATCGACATCAGACTGAAAACTTGAGTCAGTGTAGCCTTCAACCTTAAGGCTATTACCTCCATATACAAGTAAAAGATCCTTAGTCCTTCTCAAGTACTTAAGGATACACTTTACTACTTTCCAGTGCTCCAAGCCTGGATCCGCTTGATACCTGCTCGTGACACTCAGAGCATGCGCTATATCAGGCCTAGTACATAGCATGGCATACATGATAGACCCTATTGCTGAGGCATAAGGTATCATATTCATGTTCGCCCTTTCTTCTGGAGTCTTTGGGGACATACTCGTAGAAAGCGATATCCCATGTCTCATCGGTATGAGACCTCTCTTGGAATTTTCCATGCCAAACCTTTTGACAATGGTTTCTATGTACCTGGACTGGGACAAGCCAAGCATCCTTTTGGATCTATCTCTATAGATTCTAATCCCCAAGATATAGGATGCTTCCCCTAAGTCCTTCATAGAGAATTGTCTAGATAACCAAGCCTTTACTGTGGATAGCATTCCTACGTCGTTCCCAATGATGAGGATGTCATCTATATATAACACCAAAAAGGTGATAACGGTCCCATTTACCTTCCTATACACACAAAGCTCATCTTCGTTCTTAACGAAGTCATAAGATATGATTGCCTCATCAAATCTTATGTTCTAACTTCGGGAAGCTTGCTTTAGTCCATAAATGGATCTAAGCAACCTACACACCTTATCTGGGCAGTTCTTGGACACGAATCCCTCAGGTTGCATCATATACACCTCCTCCTCGAGGTTCCCATTGAGGAATGCAGTTTTCACATCCATCTGCCAGATCTCATAATCATAGTGCGCTGCAATAGCCAATAGAATTCTGATGGATTTTAGCATTGCTACGGGTGAGAAGGTTTCGTCGTAGTCAACACCTTGCCTTTGACGATACCCCTTAGCCACTAGCCTTGCTTTATAGGTCTCTACCTTTCTATCTACTCCGATCTTTTTCTTAAAGATCCACTTGCAACCGATGGGTACAATACTTTCGGGCGCATCAACTAGGTTCCAAACCTTATTAGAGTACATAGAATCCATCTCAGAATTCATGGCTTCTTGCCACTTCCCGGAGTCTATACTCATAATAGCCTCCTCGTAGGTCTGAGGATCAATATCCTCAACATCCTCTCCTCTAATATGTCCCTCATATCTCTCAGGAGGATGGGATACTCTATCAGACCTGCGTAAAGTTGAAACTTGTGTATTAGGTACCTGAACAGACTCGGGCTGTAGAGTGGTGCTTGAGCTTGGTTCTCCAACCTCGCTCAACTCTATCATTCTCCCACTGTCTCCGCCAAGAATGTGTTCCTTCTCAAGGAACATTGCTCTCTTAGCTACAAAGACCTTTTGGTCCTCGAGATGATAGAAATAATACCCACAAGTTTCCTTTGGGTATCCCACAAATTTGCATCGCTCTGTCCTTGATTCTAACTTATCGGGGTTTTGTCTTTTAATATGGGCAGAGCAGCCCCAAATCTTAACAACCTTAAGATCAGGCTTCTTCCCTTTTCATATCTCATATGGTGTAGACACTACCGACTTAGTTGGAACTCTATTCAGAAGGTAAGCTGCGGTCTCTAGGGCATATCCCTAGAATAAGATGGGTAGGTCAGCGAAACTCATCATGGATCGTACCATGTCTAATAACGTACGATTTCTCCTTTCAGAGACACCATTGAACTGAGGTGTATAAGGAGGTGTCCATTGGGATAATATCCCATGGTCCTTGAGGAACTGAGTAAACTCTGTACTTGAGTACTCACCTCCTCAATCTGATCGAAGAGTTTTGATACTCTTTCTAGTCTGGTTCTCCATCTCATTCTTATACTCTCTGAATTTCTCAAAGGCCTTAGACTTATACTTCATTAAGTACACATATCCATACTTTGAAAAATCATCAGTAAAGGTACTGAAGTAGGAGTAACCACCAATGGCATGAGTTAACATGGGTCCACATACATCACTATGTATGAGTTCCAATAGCTCAGTGGCTCTCTCTCCAATTCCACTAAATAGAGAGTTGGTCAGTTTTTCACGAAGGCAAGGCTCGCAAGTTGCATATGACACATAGTCAAATGGATCTAGATATCCATCATTTAGCAACTTTTGAATCATTCCCTCATTGATATGACCTAGCCTACAATGCCATAGGTATGCACTGTTCACCTCATCTCGTTTCCTCTTAGACACTTACATTCATGATATGTGGAGTAGTGTCTTGCATAAACAAACCTTTATGCAATATTCCTCTCGTCAATCTCCCCTCGGCTTTGCTAGAATTTACAATAAATTGTAGATGTAATAAGCAATACTGGTATCCAATACCAATGCACTATCACAAAAATCTGCCAATTGGAGATTGATCATGAATGTACCTGAAGCTTCATCAAGCTTTTGTTTCGCCCTTTCTGCAAGGTACTCTTTGCAGTTTCTCTTCCAGTGCCCATCTTTACCACAGTGGAAGCACTGGCCTTTGTCCTTTGTTGGGTCTTTCTTAGCAACCTTTGCTTTACCTGGTTTGCCCTTGCCATTTCCCTTCTTAAGGGACCTTTCTGTTTTCCTTTTCTTTTTGGTCTCACTAGTGTAGAGAACTGACTTCTCTTTCTTAATAGTACTCTCTACCTCCCTCAACATATTGAGGAGCTCTGGTCGAGTCACCTCAAGCTTGTTCATATTAAAATTCATTATGAACTGTGAAAAGCAATCTGGTAGGGACTGAAGCACAATGTCCACACACAAGTTATCCTCTAGGACCATTCCTAGACTTGTGAGTTTCTCTATCCATTCAATCATCTTTAGGACATGGTTCTGAACCGGTGTCCCCTCAGTCATCCTAGCGCGGAAGAGGCTCTTGGATATCTTGTTGGGAAATCTTGGAGGCGACATCATATGCGCAGCGGAAGAACAAGAAAACAAAATCCCCGATTCCCAAAAAGATGTTCGTCGTCGTGCGAAGATTGGTGCACAAAATCCGTGAAACTTATAACTACGTATAGAGTAGATTGTGTTACCTAGGGAGATCGTATATCCCTATTTCCTTGCAGATCCTTAGGAGAGGGTGAAGGAGGTCAAGCGTCCTCCTCTCTAGCGGTGATCTACACAGTAGGGTTGCGACGACGCTCCTCAAAACTCCAGGCCTGCTCTGAGATGGAGAGGGAGAGGAGAATAGGAAAGGCAAGCAAAGGCTCTAGCCAATGAGGCTCTGAATCCCTCCTATTTATAGAGGTATCCTATCAAACCCTAATGGGTCCTCCCCTAGTGGGTATTGGATTTGCATCCAATAAGACAAGGGCTCCGTCGGATATCTCATATCCGAACCTCTACTCATCGCAATGCCTACCATATGTGTGTGACCCTCTAGGCCCAATATCGAGCAGGCCGTGAGTCATACCCGTCAGAACTCCTTCTGACTCAGTGAATTATTATCTCTATAATAATTCACTTGACTCATCGACTACAGACGTACTAGGCCACTACGTCGTAGTCCCCAGACGATACAGGGGAATCCAATCCATTGGACCTGTCTGTCCTCAGTTACCGTGTACCTATAGTCCCTCATCCATCTAATAACCCAGAGACCGTATATCGAGTATGGTGTTGTCAGACCCATACGGTTTCTACTCGAGTCTCGCTCTAATCGGATTCTCCCGGAGAACTCTTTCTCTCTCAACCCGAATGACCCTGGCCAGGGATTTGTCTGAGCAAGAACACATGGGATATTCCTCTCATGACGCTGAGAGTGGATGATCCTCTATCGACACTCAATAGCCCTCGTAAGGTCGACTACCACTCACAATGACCAGCTGTACTAGATCTGGGACAGCCAAACCTATAAGTCTGGTATCAAAGAGTGGAGCACTCATACAGGACATCCTTGGTTTCTCAAGTCTAAGGATCAGATACACCACTAGGACAACGGAATCGCTGTCTGACAATAAGGCATCATCAACCATCCAGCATTCCGTAAGCGGATCAATCAGTGAACTCATTCTCCAATGAGCACCTGTATTGTATCCCTAGTATCCCTACACGAGCAGCTACGAGACTAACTGCATCCATCATATGGATGGGTATACAGCACACCAGTCTGTCTGGTTATCACGATGTCCCTCTCGAGTAACCTATGACCTGGATTATTTAGGATATGTGTTTAAAGGTGAATCGATCTCATTATCGTGATCTTATCACGATCTGATTCCCATTGCACAAATCTAAAGACATCACAATATATATATATATGCATTTATGCAATAGTTATAAAGTGATATACGCCAAAATATAATAAGCAAAAAGATTCTGTATCAAGTCACACGTGCCATCACTCACGTGATTGGCTTGCTGGGCACCTATGACTAGCAATCTCCCACTTGACCTAAAGCCAATCACATATGTGTCTGATCCCCATCAGACCCCTGTGACGCTCAAAGACAATCTGAGACAACGGCTTTGTTATTGGATATGCAATGTTATCTTCGGATGGAACTCTTTCCACTGGTACATCTCCTCGGGTTATGATCTCTCTGATAAGGTGGAACCTCCTCAGAACACTTCTGATGAGACCCGGGTTCCCTTATTTGAGTAATCGCCCCGTTGTTGTCGCAATATAAGGAGATCGGCTCCTCGCTACTCTGCACGACTCCCAAATCTGTGATGAACTTCTTCACCCAAACTCCCTCCTTTGCTGCATCTGATGCAGCAATATACTCCGCCTCTGTGGTCGAGTCAGCAGTGGTATCTTGCTTGGAACTCTTCCAGCACACTGCTCCTCCATTCAAGGTGTACACATACCCTGAATTCGACTTGCTATCATCGACATCAGACTGAAAACTTGAGTCAGTGTAGCCTTTAACCTTATAGCTATTACCTTCATATACTAGTAAAAGATCCTTAGTCCTTCTCAAGTACTTAAGGATACACTTTACTGCTTTCTAGTGCTCAAAGCCTGGATCCGCCAGATACCTGCTCATGACACTCAGAGCATGCGCTATATCAGGCCTAGTAGATAGCATGACATACATGATAGACCCTATTGCTGAGGTATAAGGTCTCATATTCATGTTCGCCCTTTCTTCTGGAGTCTTTGGGGACATACTCGTAGAAATCGATATCCCATGTCTCATCGGTATGAGACCTCTCTTGGAATTTTCCATGCCAAACCTTTTGACAATGGTTTCTATGTACCTGGATTAGGACAAGCCAAGCATCCTCTTGGATCTATCTCTATAGATTCTAATCCTCAAGATATAGGATGCTTCCCCTAAGTCCTTCATGGAGAAGTGTCTAGATAACTAATCCTTTACTGTCGATAGCATTCCTACGTCGTTCCCAATGATTAGGATGTCAGCCACATATAACACCAAAAAGGTGATAGTGCTCCCACTTACCTTCCTGTACACACAAGGCTTATCTTCGTTCTTAACGAAGTCATAAGATCCGATTGCCTCATCAAATCTTATGTTACAATTTCTAGAAGCTTGCTTTAGTCCATAAATGGATCTAAGCAACCTACACACCTTATCTGGGCAGTTCTTGGACACGAATCCCTCAGGTTGCATCATATACACCTCCTCCTCGAGGTTCCCATTAAGGAATGCAGTTTTCACATCCATCTGCCAGATCTCATAATCATAATGTGCTGCAATAGCCAATAGAATTCTGATGGATTTTAGCATTGCTACGGGTGAGAAGGTTTCGTCGTAGTCAACACCTTGCCTTTGACGATACCCCTTAGCCACTAGCCTTGCTTTATAGGTCTCTACCTTTCTATCTACTCCGATCTTTTTCTTAAAGATCCACTTGCAACCGATGGGTACAATACTTTCGGGCACATCAACTAGGTTCCAAACCTTATTAGAGTACATAGAATCTATCTCAGAATTCATGGCTTCTTGCTACTTCCCGGAGTCTATACTCATAATAGCCTCCTCGTAGGTCTGAGGATCAATATCCTCAACATCCTCTCCTCTAATATGTCCCTCATATCTCTCAGGAGGATGGGATACTCTATCAGACCTGCGTAAAGTTGAAACTTGTGTATTAGGTACCTAAACAGACTCGGGCTATAGAGTGGTGCTTGAGCTTGGTTCTCCAATCTCGCTCAACTCTATCATTCTCCCACTGTCTCCGCCAAGAATGTGTTCCTTCTCAAGGAACACTGCTCTCTTAGCTACAAAGACCTTTTGGTCCTCGAGATGATAGAAATAATACCCACAAGTTTCCTTGGGGTATCCCACAAATTTGCATCGCTCTATCCTTGATTCTAACTTACCGGGTTATGTCTTTTAACGTGGGCAGGGCAGCCCCAAAATCTTAACAACCTTAAGATCAGGCTTCTTGCCTTTCTATATCTCATATGGTGTAGACACTACCGACTTCGTTGGAACTCCGTTCAGAAGGTAAGTTACGGTTTCTAGGGCATATCCCCATAATAAGATGGGTAGGTCGGCGAAACTTATCATGGACCATACCATATCCAATAACGTACGATTCCTCCTTCCAGAGACACTATTGAGTTGAGGTGTATAAGGAGGTGTCCATTGGGATAATATCCCATGGTCCTTGAGGAACTGAGTAAACTCTGTACTTAAGTACTCACCTCCTCGATCTGATCCAAGAGTTTTGATACTCTTTCTAGTCTGGTTCTCCATCTCATTCTTGTACTCTCTGAATTTCTCAAAGGCCTCGGACTTGTACTTCATTAAGTACACATATCCATACCTTGAGAAATCATCAGTAAATGTAATGAAGTAGGAGTAACCACCAATGGCATGAGTTGACATGGGTCCACATACATCACTATGTATGAGTTCTAACAGCTTAGTGGCTCTCTCTCCAATTCTACTAAATGGAGAGTTGGTTAGTTTTCCACGAAAGCAAGGCTCGCAAGTTGCATATGACACATAGTCGAATGGATCTAGATATCCATCATTTAGCAACTTTTGAATCATTCCCTCATGGATATGACCTAGCCTACAATGTCATAGGTATGCACTGTTCACCTCATCTCATTTCCTCTTAGACACTTACATTCATGATATGTGGAGTAGTGTCTTGCATAAACAAACCTTTATGCAATATTCCTCTCGTCAATCTCCCCTCGGCTTTGCTAGAATTTACAATAAATTGTAGATGTGATAAGCAATGCACTATCACAAAAATCTAACAATTGGAGATTGATCATGAATATACCTGAAGCTTCTCCAAGCTTCTATTTCGCCCTTTCTGCAAGGTACTCTTTGCAGTTCCTCTTCCAGTACCCATCTTTGCCACAGTGGAAGCACTGGTCTTTGTCCTTTGTTGGGTCTTTCTTAGCAACCTTTGCTTTACCTGGTTTGCCCTTACCCTTTCCCTTCTTAAGGGACCTTTCTGCTTTCCTTTTCTTTCTGGTCTTACCAGTGTAGAGAACTGGCTTCTCTTTCTTAATAGTACTCTCTGCCTCCCCCAACATATTGAGGAGCTCTAGGAGAGTTACCTCAAGCTTGTTCATATTAAAATTCATTATGAACTGTGAAAAGGAATTTGATAGGGACTGAAGCATAATGTCCACACACAAGTTATCCTCTAGGACCATTCCTAGACCTGTGAGTTTCTCTATCCACTCAATCATCTTTAGGACATGGTTCTGAACCGGTGTCCCCTCAGTCATCCTAACGCGGAAGAGGCTCTTGGATATCTCATATCGCTGAGCCCTTCCCTGTTCCTCAAACAATTTACGGACATGTAGGAAAATGGATCTGGCATCCATCTTTTCATGTTGTCTCTGTAATTCAGGAGTCATAGAGCCCAACATATAGCACTGAGCAAGAGTGGAGTCATCAATGTACTTCACGTAGCGAGCGATCTCATCCTCGCTTCCCCCTTCTTCGGGTGTAGGCATCACTGTATCAAGGACGTACACGATTTTCTCCGCTGTGAGAACAATTCTCAAGTTACGGAGCCAATCCGTATAATTTGGACCAGTGAGGCAGTTGACATCAAGTATGCCTTGTAAGGGATTTGAAAGCAACATTTTCTGAAAATAAAGATGCAGCAGAAATGAATAACATGCAGATTTTGCAAGAAATAAACTATCAAGATATGGACTTCTATCTTAATATGCTCCCACTATTTTACTAACGAGTCACGCGACACCCTCAGCACGTGAAACGGAAGTCTCCAGCAGACTTCTAGTGGGGATCAGGATCCAATCAGCGTCTTAGTGTAACCTCGAGGGACTCGACCAATCACACTAAGCCTAAAAGGTAGGCAACTCTTGCCGATCACAACTCCTTGTGATTCCCGTCTTGTTCGGCCTCCGAATCACCATGGCCTCGAGGGACTCGACCAACCATGATGCTCGGTTAAGTCAACACCTTCGTTACAAGATGAGTCTGATTTGATGATATACCCTCGAGGGACTCGACCAAGCATACCATGCCCTCAGGTCACCTGTGACATCTCCATGTCATAAGCAAGATAGCAAATCGCGATATAGGTGAGTCTCGAGGGACTCGACCAACTCAACCTACACCGGGAATCGGTTCCTACTTATAACGATGGAAGGCCACGTGGGTCAATCTAATTGCCTCACGTTTACCGACTTAATATTATCGAGAGATGTTTCTATGATTTAGTCTCCTAATATGACATGTCACACATATATATATTTAATATATATCTACATCGCATGCAAATATATATACATATCTAGTATGTGTATAAGCAATCACACCAGATGATCATGGACCACAACCTAATATGATTAGGCCCGAGCCAGTAGGCCTAATCACTCACATCAAGATCTATGTGTGCAACGGTGCATCTCCATGCCCTGTGATCGTCCATCTCGTCCTCGTCGGTTCCGTCGACATCTTGATGCATCTTCATGCATCACGATCGTCCGTCTCGTGGGTCCCGCTATCGCATCCACGCTCCCGCTGTGCCTCCTCATGTGATTACAACTTAATCATAGGCACGCAGGCCCGACAATAAACGAGAAATATAATGGAGGCTCGCAGACCTTAATAATAATAATCACAAGTACACACATCATACGGTCCATGATCATCCGTCCACACATCATATATCACATGTATAAATAATCATCATCATGTAGGACTACTAGATAATAATAAAAATAATAATCAACTAAACCTTTTAATTAATTAATATTTTCTGAAATCAGGGACATGTAGGGAATTTCTCAATTCCTAAGGGTATTTTCATAATTTAGATAAAAGACAGAAATTAGAATTTCTCAAATTCACAGGGGCAAAACTATCTTTTTGCCCAAAACCCTAATTCCCTCTTACTACTGCCGTCGCCGCCACCCTGCTGGCGGCGGCCTGTGCGGCGGGGCGAGGGTGCTGTTAGGATCGAGAGCACTAAGAGGGGGGGGTGAATTAGTGCAGCGGATCTTTTACAGCGATTAAAACCGAAAGCTGCGTTCGTTCGATAGAAACTATTATGATGCAAAAGCTGATTCACAGTTTGTATCTAAGTGCAGTTTGTGTCTAAGCGCAGATTGCGTCTAAGCGCAGTTTGCGTCTAAACACAGTTTGCGTCTAAGCGCAGTTTTGCGTCTAAGCGCAGTTTGCGTCTAAACACAGTTTGCGTCTAAGCGCAGTTTTACGTCTAAGCGCAGTTTGCGTCTAAACGCAGATTTACGTCTAAGCTCAGATTGCGTTTAAGCGTAGTTTGCGTCTGAGCGCAGTTTACGTCTAAGATCAGATTGCGTCTGAGCGTAGTGCAGTTTGCGTCTAAACGCAGTTTTACATCTAAACACAGTTTTACGTCTAACCGTAGTTTTACGTCTAAACGTAGTTTGCGTCTAAACGTAGTTTTACGTCTAAACGTAGTTTTACGTCTAAACGCAGTTTACGTCTAAACGCAGTTTTACGTCTAAACGTAGTTTTACATTCAAAAGTAGTTTACGTCTAAAACACAGTTTTACGTCTAAGCAGAATCAAGACGTAAACGTAAACTGCAAAGAAACTTGTTCGTAGAAATCAGTTTGCAGTTATAAACAGAATCAAGACGTAAACGTAAACTGCAAAGAAACTCGTTCGCAGAAATCAGTTTGTAGTTATAAACAGAATCAAGACGTAAACGTAAACTACACAGAACCTTGTTCGTAAAAGCGCAGAAGACAGTTTGCAGTTGTAAATGAAATCAAGACGTAAACGTAAACTGCACAGAACCTTGTTCGTAAAAGCGCAGAAGACAGTTTGCAGTTGTAAATGAAATCAAGACGTAAACGTAAACTGCACAGAACTCATTCGTAAAAGCGCAGAGAGACAATTTGCAGTTTGTAGATGGAATCAAGACGTAAACGTAAACTGCACAGAATTCGTTCGTAAAAGCGCAAAGAGCAGTTTGCAGTTTGTAAATGGAATTAAGACGTGAACGTAAACTGCATAGAACTCGTTCGTAAAAGCGCAGAGAGCAGTAGCTATGTAGGAGGTTTGCAGTAATGATAAAGTGCTCAAAATAAACGCAAACCAGAGATTTAGAGTGGTTCGGTCAGTCTTGACCTACTCCACTTTTGGCTTCCTCCACCGGCGAGGTCACCGACGTCAACTAGGAGCCTTCCTTCAATAGGCGAAGGCCAACTACCCTCTTACAGATTCACTCCTTTTGACGGGCTCAGGAGACAACCCTTACAAATGTTTTCTCTCCTCTCTTTACAACTCAAACTTGAAGAACAGAAGGAGGAGAAAAACTAGCAGTTTTGAGCTCTAAGAACCACTGAAAAGATCAAGATTTCGGCTTAGTTCTTGCTCTTTCAGTGCTGAATGGGTGGGGTATTTATAGGCTCCAACCCAGTTCAAATTTGGAGCTCAAAACGATCAAATCCCGGAATTCCGGGATTAGGCGGTTGCAACTCCTGACTGGAGAGGTTGCACCGCCTGGCAGAGCTCGAAGACCGAGCTCAGGCGGTGCCACCTCTCTGCCAGGGAGGTTGCACCGCCCAGTCTTGCTCGAAGACTGAGCTCAGGCGGTGCCACCTCTCTGCCAGGGAGGTTGCACCGCCCAGTCTTGCTCGAAGACTGAGCTCAGGCGGTGCCACCTCCCGGCTGGAGAGGTTGCACCGCCCAGTCTCGCTGGGAGGCTTAGCCCAGGCGGTGCCACCTCCTGGCCTAGGCGGTTGCATCTCCTGGCACTATTCCAGATCACTGGTTGGGCTTCAAACTTGGCCCAAACCAGTCCGAATTCGGGCCCAATTGGCCCAAGATTAAGTTAATGGGATCACCTCCCATTTTCTAACTTAATCAACGTGCTAACTACGATTAGATCTAAGACAATTTCTGCAGCTTTGCTTCGGTGCGTCAATCGCTTCTTCCGGCGAGTTTCCGGCGAACTTCCGTCGATCATCCGATGAACCCTCGGTGATGCTCCTGCGGACTTCCGGCAAACTCCTGGACTTTGCGACGATCCACTTGGCAAGTTCCGACGAGCTTCGCTTGGCAAGCTTCTGGACTTCTCGGATCTGTTCTCGCAGAACCTCCGACGACCGTCCGAACTTCCGTCGAACTCTCGATCTCCCAACGTGATCATGAACTTGACTCCGGCGCAACTCCTGCTGCTTGTCTATCTTTCATCGTAGTTAATCCTGCACACTTAAAACAAACACTTCGATCGAGACAATTAATACTAAGCATTAATCACGTTGTCCGGCATGTCATTGGTCCCTCGACGCTTCGTCCGATTCTTCGGCGCATCGTCCTTTCCTGCAGCCTATTGCCCAATCGGCCAGTTGACTCCGCAACTCCGATATCCTTGGCACAATACCCGCTCTTCTTGGCCCGATGCCCGAGTCCACGGCCCGAAGCCTTCTGTCGATACGTCGACCGATCCACCGGCCCGACGTCCAATCTTCTGACATGTTCCTCCGGTACAACATGATGTTCCTGCTTTAATTGTCTCATCCTGATCAAAGCATCCTGCGTCACTCAAAACGCATATTAAATCATAAACATATATCAAGTAGTTTCATCATCAAAATACGAGATTCAACAATCTCCCCCTTTTTGATGATGACAACCACTTGATGACGGAGTTAAACTTAACTCCCGGAGTTTAAACAAACTCCCCCTATCAATATGCCATATTGATAGAAACTCTTAGATTCAAAAATCTAAGCAACATGTCATCAAAAACGGAGTTAACCTTAACTCCCAGAGTTTAAACAAACTCCCCCTATCAATATGCCATATTGATAGAACCTTGAATTCAAACTGAATTCAAGTCATTGCAATATTCATCATGAATACTTGCAACACGTTATCATGAACATATGCATAAACTTATGCATCACATGTCATGTCATCAACATACTTTCATCAACATACTTCTCCCCCTTTGTCATCAACAAAAAGGAGAAGTATCACAATCAAGTGTTTGTGATATTGGTTCAACTCATTGCATGAAAAACATATTATCAAGTTTTATCATCATGCAATTTTGCTAGAAAATATAGCAAGTTTTGAATCATGCTTAGAATATTCAAGCTATCAAGTTTTAGATATGCAAGTTTTATAGCATACAAGATAGCACTTGGTGTGAAAATTATAGATGTTCAAGATAGCAAGTTCTACATCATGCAAGCTAGCAAATTAGAGATGTTCAAGAAGGCAACTCTTGCTTCTTGAAATATGAAAATTTTGTCCACTTTGCTAGATGCGCAAGTTAGCATTTTTGCATCTTGAGATAGGCAAGATAGCACATATGCTTCTTTTGAGATAGCAACTTTTCGCTTCTCTTTAGACTACAAGCTAGCAATTTTTTACGATATACAAGTTAGCAAAAACTTCGAAAGCAAATGCAAGATAACTTTCTTGTGTAGGCTCATGATTATTGCTTCCTATTGTAATGTGCAGGTTGCAAGTCTTGCTTCTTGAGATATTCAAGATGGTGATGTTCAAGAAGACAACTTTTGCTTCTTGAAATAAGCAAGTTAGCAATCTTTGCTACTTAAGATAGGCAAGCTAGCAATCAAGTTTTTGCATCTTCTTGACTTGTGCAAGCTAGCTATCTCCCCCTTTGTCATTGTCAAAAAGAAAGGAAGAATACAGTTTTGTAGTTCTTTTTCCTTTTACAACGATTTCAAAATCATGACAAAGGATAAATAATCAAGTTATGAATGTCAAGATAATTTTTCATCATGAATATTTTATCATTGCATTATCATAAGTTGAAGTATTACATGCATAATATCATATCATCATTCATAATTACATTAATGTTTCAATATAGCAATTTCTTCTCAAAATGTGTAACTTAGCACTCATCATGATTTACATCATATGCAATACATCACATCATAATTAGAAAGCACAAGTATTGCATGCATAATTGCAAATCATAAATGTTTCATATCATGATGGTATCAATTTTGTCAAATTATATCCTACCATGCATGATCAATAACACCTCATTTGTATTTCATGCATTATTTCATCTCATAAGGAATATCAAGAAAAGTTATTGGATGAGGAGATAAATATTTTATGAATACACGGAATTGTATAAAAATCATATCATAAGTGTTTCGTGTATTCATATTATCATATGAAGCATATTATCATTTTTGAGATTCATAACATGAATAACGTTATTACTATTTCATCAAAATCAATTTCGAGATTCACACAATATTATGAAATCATTAATCTCGATAAGATGGGAAAAGCATTTTCTTTTTAAGTGATTCTTTTAACGCATCATAAAAAAAAAACTCATTCATAATTCAAGTGATTTACAAGATATCATAAATGAATTTATCACTTGTATTTCATCAAAATCGAGAACTCTAGAGATAGAAAATGATTGAAGCATTTAACATGATTGATGCATGATTCATATTTAAAGTGTATCTTATGTCGTAAATACGAATCAAGCATTTGTCAAATCTGAAATCATCCTCAAAATTACATTCAATAAATTCATGTATGACAAGCATAGATTTATTGAAAAATCAATAAGATAGAGGATTACATTTCAAGTGTTCATCAATTGTAGCATTTCATCATATTGTAAGATATCAATGCGTAAAACTGTGAAGCAAGATTTTGTTTGATATCTTGATACAGGGCATGATGTACACATTTCGAATATTTTGGCAAGTGTAGCATTGCATCACATGGTAAGATATCAGCTCGTATGATGCAAATTTTTGTTTGATATCTTGATACAGGGCATATAGCAATGATAGCAATCATATATTTCTTGGTGATGCAAGCATGGGATAATCATAGCATAGTGTTTATAGCATCAATTCATATATTTCTCCCCTTTTTTAAGTGTTTCATCTTAAGTGATCGATTTCATGTTAGCATGCCTTTTCATTTATGTCAAATGAAAACATGCATCAACGTTTAGGATCGTAAAATGAATTTCATCATAAAACCATCAATCACAAAAATCATCATGTATATCTCATGCATGAAATTGTCAATTGAAATATTTAATTTCATCATTATGCATTTCTTCAAATCAAACATGATCTTTAATCAAAATCGAGAAATAACAATGAAAATCAACGTAATGCACATTATTACTTCTTAACCATGATTTCATATTTTCAATCAAGATCATTTTATTTATTTTTCATAAAATATGCAATATTATCATTTTCGAAATTACTTAGTATGATCATAATAATTTTTTAACATGTAATTTTTAAGAAAATTAATTCTAAACTAAAAGAGAAAAATATATCATGAAAGCATCAAGTAATTTCAAAATAAATTAGGGGGATTTCGATTACCTCATCATTGTGGGCTGTTAAGGCGTAGTTTGCCGCCTTGCTTTTGTTGACTTTCTCTTCTTCGGAGGAGCTCGATTCATCCCAATTTTTGTTCTTCTTCTTGCGTTTAAAGCAAGTAGTTTGATTCTTTTTGCTTTTTAATTTTCGTTTCATTTGTAGTTTAAGTTCACCATCACTTGAGCTTATGCTCGAGTGGTCTTCAAATGTTCTATGTCCCAAATCCTTCCTGTTCTTTGGAAGGTTGTTTTGTTTATCATTGTCCTCATCACTTGAGTCATCGCTCAAGTGGCATTCATTTGTCCAGAGTTCCAAATCCTTCCTGTTCTTTGGAAGGTGGTTCTCAAGTTCTTCACGTGCATTGCACGTCATTTCATATGTGATCAATGAACCAATTAGTTCTTCAAGTGGAAATTGGTTCAAGTTTTTCGATTCTTGAATAGCAGTTACTTTTGAATCCCAAGTTTTAGAAAGTGAGCGCAAAACTTTGTTAACGAGTTCAAAATCCGAAAAGCTTTTACCAAGTGATTTTAAACCATTGACAACATCCGTAAAACGGGTGTACATGTCAACAACGGTTTCGCTTGGTTTCATATGAAAAAGCTCGAAATCATGCAGTAAAATATTAACTTTCGAGTCTTTGACTCTACTAGTTCTCTCGTGCGTGATTTCAAGAGCACGCCAAATATCGAAAGCCGTTTCGCACAAAGAAACCCGATTGAACTCATTTTTGTCCAAAGCGCAAAATAAGGCATTCATAGCCTTTGCGTTTAAAGAAAAATACTTCTTCTCCAAATCCGACCATTCGTTCATCGGTTTGGAGGGACGTTGAAAACCGTTTTCAACAATATTCCATAAATCCAGATTCAGAGAAATCAAGAAAACTCTCATTCGAGTTTTCCAATAAGTGTAGTCCAATCCGTTAAAGAACGGTGGACGAACAACCGATAAGCCCTCTTGAAGAGCCATTTCTCTCGGGTGTAAATCCGAAATGAGAAATACCCCGCTCTGATACCAATTGTTAGGATCGAGAGCACTAAGAGGGGGGGGTGAATTAGTGCAGTGGATCTTTTACAGCGATTAAAACCGAAAGCTGCGTTCGTTCGATAGAAACTATTATGATGCAAAAGCTGATTCACAGTTTTATCTAAGTGCAGTTTGCGTCTAAGCGCAGATTGCGTCTAAGCGCAGTTTGCGTCTAAACACAGTTTGCGTCTAAGCGCAGTTTTGCGTCTAAGCGCAGTTTGCGTCTAAACACAGTTTGTGTCTAAGCGCAGTTTTGCGTCTAAGCGCAGTTTGCGTCTAAACGCAGATTTACGTCTAAGCTCAGATTGCGTTTAAGCGTAGTTTGCGTCTTAGCGCAGTTTACGTCTAAGATCAGATTGCGTCTGAGCGTAGTGCAGTTTGCGTCTAAACGCAGTTTTACGTCTAAACACAGTTTTACGTCTAACCGTAGTTTTACGTCTAAACGCAGTTTGCGTCTAAACGCAGTTTTACGTCTAAACGTAGTTTTACGTCTAAACGCAGTTTACGTCTAAACGCAGTTTTACGTCTAAACGTAGTTTTACGTTCAAAAGTAGTTTACGTCTAAAACACAGTTTTACGTCTAACCAGAATCAAGACGTAAACGTAAACTGCAAAGAAACTTGTTCGCAGAAATCAGTTTGCAGTTATAAACAGAATCAAGACGTAAACGTAAACTGCAAAGAAACTCGTTCGCAGAAATCAGTTTGCAGTTATAAACAGAATCAAGACGTAAACGTAAACTACACAGAACCTTGTTCGTAAAAGCGCAGAAGACAGTTTGCAGTTGTAAATGAAATCAAGACGTAAACGTAAACTGCACAGAACCTTGTTCGTAAAAGCGCAGAAGACAGTTTGCAGTTGTAAATGAAATCAAGACGTAAACGTAAACTGCACAGAACTCATTCGTAAAAGCGCAGAGAGACAGTTTGCAGTTTGTAGATGGAATCAAGACGTAAACGTAAACTGCACAGAATTCGTTCGTAAAAGCGCAGAGAGCAGTTTGCAGTTTGTAAATGGAATTAAGACGTGAACGTAAACTGCACAGAACTCGTTCGTAAAAGCGCAGAGAGCAGTAGCTATGTAGGAGGTTTACAGTAATGATAAAGTGCTCAAAATAAACGCAAACCAGAGATTTAGAGTGGTTCGGTCAGTCTTGACCTACTCCACTTTTGGCTTCCTCCACCGGCGAGGTCACCGACGTCAACTAGGAGCCTTCCTTCAATAGGCGAAGGCCAACTACCCTCTTACAGATTCACTCCTTTTGACGGGCTCAGGAGACAACCCTTACAAATGTTTTCTCTCCTCTCTTTACAACTCAAACTTGAAGAACAGAAGGAGGAGAAAAACTAGCAGTTTTGAGCTCTAAGAACCACTGAAAAGATCAAGATTTCGGCTTAGTTCTTGCTCTTTCAGTGCTGAATGGGTGGGGTATTTATAGGCCCCAACCCAGTTCAAATTTGGAGCTCAAAACGATCAAATCCCGGAATTCCGGGATCAGGCGGTTGCACCTCCTGACTGGAGAGGTTGCACCGCCTGGCAAAGCTCGAAGACCGAGCTCAGGCAGTGCCACCTCTCTGCCAGGGAGGTTGCACCGCCCAGTCTTGCTCGAAGACTGAGCTCAGGCGGTGCCACCTCCCGGCTGGAGAGGTTGCACCGCCCAGTCTCGCTGGGAGGCTTAGCCCAGGCGGTGCCACCTCCTGGCCTAGGCGGTTGCACCTCCTGGCACTATTCCAGATCACTGGTTGGGCTTCAAACTTGGCCCAAACCAGTCCGAATTCGGGCCCAATTGGCCCAAGATTAAGTTAATGGGATCACCTCCCATTTTCTAACTTAATCAACGTGCTAACTACGATTAGATCTAAGACAATTTCTGCAGCTTTGCTTCGGTGCGTCAATCGCTTCTTCCGGCGAGTTTCCGGCGAACTTCCGTCGATCATCCGATGAACCCTCGGTGATGCTCCTGCGGACTTCCGGCAAACTCCTGGACTTTGCGAGGATCCACTTGGCAAGTTCCGACGAGCTTCGCTTGGCAAGCTTCTGGACTTCTCGGATCTGTTCTCGCAGAACCTCCGACGACCGTCCGAACTTCCGTCGAACTCTCGATCTCCTAACGTGATCATGAACTTGACTCCGGCGCAACTCCTGCTGCTTGTCTATCTTTCATCGTAGTTAATCCTGCACACTTAAAACAAACACTTCGATCGAGACAATTAATACTAAGCATTAATCACGTTGTCCGGCATGTCATTGGTCCCTCGACGCTTCGTCCGATTCTTCGGCGCATCGTCCTTTCCTGCAGCCTATTGCCCAATCGGCCAGTTGACTCCGCAACTCCGATATCCTTGGCACAATACCCGCTCTTCTTGGCCCGATGCCCGAGTCCACGGCCCGAAGCCTTCTGTCGATACGTCGACCGATCCACCGGCCCGACGTCCAATCTTCTGACATGTTCCTCCGGTACAACATGATGTTCCTGCTTTAATTGTCTCATCCTGATCAAAGCATCCTGCGTCACTCAAAACGCATATTAAATCATAAACATATATCAAGTAGTTTCATCATCAAAATACGAGATTCAACAGGCGCTGCCCTCACCTGCAGGCGGCACACCCACTGGGGGCGCTGCCGCTGCAGGTGGGCGCCCCCGCGGGCGGTTCTACTGGTGGGGCAACGCTCGCAGGCGGTGCTGTCCCGCCGGGCGGCCGCCCCTGTGGGGGGGGTTTCGCTCGCGGGAGCAGCGGTGGCAGGCGTCGTTGCCCTGCGGCGTCTCACCTCGCGGGCAGATCGGGCGCCTCTGCCCGCGGGCTGCCAGCCCCGCCGGACGCAAGCCTGCTGCAAGCAGGCCGCCGGCCGGCTGCTGCAGACGCAGCCCCTGTGCTGCCCGCCTTCGGCTGCGCTGCACGCACGTAGATCGAGGGCATGAACTGTTGCTGCCCTTCCTTGTTTTTGCGTCAACAATTTTGACGTCAAAATTCTTCCTAAACACAACACACGCAGTTCAAAACCAATCATTCGCACGAACAACCTGGCTCTTATACCACTGTTGGGAAATCTTGGGGGCGACATCACATGCGCAGCAGAAGAACAAGAAAAACAAAAACCCCGATTCCCAAAGAGATGTTCGTCGTCGTGCGAAGATTGGTGCGCAAAATTCGCGAAACTTAAAACTGCGTATAGAGTATATTGTGTTACCTAGGGAGATCGTATATCCATGTTTCCTTGCAGATCCTTAGGAGAGGGTGAAGGAGGTCAAGCGTCCTCCTCTCTAGCGGTGATCCACACAGCAGGGTTGCGACGACGCTCCTCAAAACTCCAAGCCTGCTTTGAGGTGGAGAGGGAGAGGAGAATAGGAAAGGCAAGCAAAGGCTCTAGCCTATGAGGCTTTGAATCCCTCCTATTTATAGAGGTCCCCTATCAAACCCTAATGGGTCCTCCCCTAGTGGGTATTAGATCTGCATCCAATAAGACAAGGGCTCCGTCGGATATCTCATATCCGAACCTCTACTCATCGCAATGCCTACCATATGTGTGTGACCCTCTAGGCCCAATATCGAGCTGGCCATGAGTCATACCCGTTAGAACTCCTTCTAACTCAGTGAATTATTATCTCTGTAATAATTCACTTGACTCATCGACTACGGACGTACTAGGCCACTACGCCGTAGTCCCCATACGATACAGGGGAATCCAATCCATTGGACCTGTCTGTCCTCAGTTACCGTGTACCTATAGTCCCTCATACATCTAATATCCTAGAGACCGTATATCGAGCATAGTGTTGTCAGACCCATACGGTTTCTACTCGAGTCTCGCTCTAATCGGATTCTCCAGGAGAACTCTTTCTTTCTCAACCCGAATGACCCTGGCCAGGGATTTGTCTGAGCAAGAACACATGGGATATTCCTCTAATGACGCCGAGAGTGGATGATCCTCTATCGACACTCAATAGCCCTCGTAAGGTCGACTACCACTCACAATGACCAGCTGTACTAGATCTGGGACAGCCAAACCTATAAGTCTGGTATCAAAGAGTGGAGCACTCATACAGGACATCCTTGGTGTCTCAAGTCTAAGGACCATATATACCACTAGGACTACGGAATCGCTGTCTGACAATAAGGCATCATCAACCATCTAGCATTCCGTAAGCGGATCAATCAGTGAACTCATTCTCCAATGAGCACCTGTACTGTATCCCTAGTATCCCTACACGAGCAGCTATGAGACCAACTGCATCCATCATATGGACGGGTATATAGCACACCAGTCTGTCCAGTTATCACGATGTCCCTCTCGAGTAACCTATGATCGGGATTATTTAGGATATGTGTTTAAAGGTGAATCGATCTCATTATCGTGATCTCATCACGATCTGATTCCCATTGCACAAATCCAAGGACATCACAATATATATATATATATATGCATTTATGCAATAGTTATAAAGTGATATATGCGAAAATATAATAAGCAAAAAGATTATGTATCAAGTCACACGTGTCATCACTCACGTGATTGGCTTGCTGGGCACCTATGACTAGCAAATCGGACTCAAGGGAGGGCTGACCCGTGGAATGGTGGGCGCGAGGGCCACTATCAACTCAATGCAAAAATGAGGAGCGGAGCAACTTGAGTGTAACTTGGCGAAGTACCTAAGCCGCATAAAGGGAGCCAGTATAGAAGATGGAACAAGGAGCAGAGGCATAGTGCTTTCGTTGGACAGAGGTCAAGGACATGAACTCTTGCAGAGGCAAGAGCAGGATCATGTTGTTCCATGGGTCATTCTGACGGAGCGGACTCATCTTGCATGGTGCCAAAGACGAAGGGAGCTTCTGGGCACATGCACCTTATCTCGGAGGAGCATTTGATGGAGGAACTAAGGTGACTCAATTTCCGGAGGCGAAGTTGAGTTCAGAAGGCCTTAGCACGAGGCAAGAGGACGCAGAGGCGGGTACTCTTGAATAACATGCCATAGTGTTGTCATTCAAGTTGCTATGAAGGAAGCGATGCACAGCGAAGATTGTGCTGGTAGGGGCAGAGGCCCAGGATCCAGACAATGGTGCACTAATTACAGTGAAGTCGGGGGACTTCGGGAGCTACTAGGCGACGGACTGTCCTAGAGCGGTGCTTCATCTAGGTGTGACCCAAGAGTGGGTGGATGAAGGTCGATTGCCAAAAGGAGCAAACAAAATCGAAGGTGGAAGAGACCATGCGATGTATTGGCAGAGGCCACACATGAAGGGTTCACAATTCGAGTTCATCCCATAAGGATCAGAATGCAATAGAGTTGTCACCATGAGGCGACATGGTGCAGCGGATCGTGGTAGAATAGTCCGTGGCAATGTGATACACACAACCTAGTCCCGTGAGGGACTAGATCAAATGGAGGTATGATCGGGAGCTACTGGAAGCTCCACTTCGATGAACAACACGACGGCAAGAAGGGCTATGGATTCAAGGAGTGAAGGTCATGGTACTGCAGAGGCGGGTCTCCGTGCGTGCATCGAAGGTTGCATCGAATGAAAACCTTGGTCATCAGCATATGGGGGCTGGGTTCCACCAAGGGAAAAGTTCGAATGCAAGTACTAGTGAGTCCCATGGGAGGGACTTGATCATGCAGAGGTATGATCGAAGCAGCTGGAGAGTTGGACTGCTCTAGAGCTCATATTCGCTTAAGGGAGTCTGGCAAGTCATAGGACAAGGTCGAGTAAGCGAACATTGCTACCAAGGAAGCTAAGGAGAATAGAATCGGTGCAAACCCTACAACGTGATGACAGAGGCCATGCATGGGAGTTGCAGTCTGTCTTTCCATCGACCAAAGGGAGCAACTTGGAGAACACAGAGGTGTTGAAGTAGGGGGTCAAAAGGGGCAAGGAAGCGACGACGAGTCCAGAGGGACTTAGCTACCCAAAATCAAGCATCAGTTAGAATGGAGGTGGACTCGGAGGAGTGCCACAGAGGCATATATATTGATTGTGAAGAAAAGGAATGCAGATGCGAGGTGACGGATAGTAGTGCCATGGGCATGGCAGCGCCATGGTACCGCAGAGGCGGGACTTCCATGAAAGTCATTGATCCCTTACTCTCATGGAGGGAGAGCGCTTGGTCGTGAAAGGGGCCGAGGAGGTGGAGCATGTAGAGGCAAACTCCAAGTACCATGATAAGGCTGAAGGGCAAAGGCCAAGGAACTTCATAAGACCGGTGTCAACGAGTTTCTCATCAAGATAGCCGAAAGTGAAGGACTTCGGGTCATGCAAGAGTGCACGACCAAGGAACGAAGCAGGCAGTACGCGGTGTTGTACCTTCGCAACTCAGGGGAGTAGGCGACAGGGTTGATGGAGAAGACGGTACAATCCCAGAGGCGACCAAACCTATGAGAGAATCACTCTAAGTTGGGTGAAAACTTGCTGCATTCCAGAAGTTCGATGGCATTGAGAAGGTGAATCACAGTAACTAACTCAACGCAAGGAGTGCAAACACTTCAAGTGCTTCAGAAGTGTGAGCAAAGAGCACGCGAAGGCTAGTAACCAGCTCGATGCATGGAGTACAACCTCGAGGAAGCGGGCGAAGTCAAGTAACCTTTGCTTTCTCAACTCTTAAGAGAATGGGCGAAACCGAGTACCCCAATTCTCTTATCTATCCAGCAGAGGAGTTCTGCATATGTTCAAAGACCCTTCGAAGATAATGGAAGACAATAGTTGTCAAATCCTCACCAACGGTGATTAGTATTACTAAGAGTAGATTGTCCGCTTCATTCCCAATGAAATGCCAATCGAAAGCGAAAGTGAGGTGAACCTACTTGGATGTGACAACTAAGTGAAAGAAGAGTCATTGTGCAAATTTTGTGGAGGAAGGACCCAAAACTTTAGAAGTTTGCGAGACGATGCTCGTTAAAGCTCCAACAAGTATCCACCCAGTTCAAGCAACATGAGGCATTTGAGAGACTGGCGCAGTAAGAATGGTCTTTTCCTTCATCTGGAGAATCCGCAGGAACCAACAGGGATCAACACAACTCAGCCAACCCCACACTAGAGTCAGAGTCATTGGCGAGTTGAAGCAGCATGGCGGATCAAAGGTTCGACTACTCAAAAACAACAGCGGAGAGCAGTTGGGAGCCAAGAGGCGCATTGCAGCTAGAGCAGAAGATTGAAGACTCAACAAAGGCGAGGAGTTGTAGTGTCGACAAAGGCTTCGACGAGGACGTCAAAGGAATAAGTGGGGGAGAATGTCATGGACAAACTTCTAAACAGGATGTTTGATGTAATGCTTATGTATGTCTGTGTCTTTTGGTATGTTTATGCTTTGTACAGCATGTAGAGGGACGGTCGAAGGCTTAATTGTCTCATTTTAGTTAGGTTGGTGGCCGCTTTAGGCTTGTAAATAAAGGTTGTGTCATGTGGACACGTGTGAGAGATTTTCGGTCTATAGTGGATCATTTTAGCCTTTGTTGTGCAACTGTTTAGAGCTTGTAAAGTCTATTTGTAATTTGCATTGTCTATGAAGTGTTTTCGGAGATGTTTGCTTGTGGATCCCGAGTGAGGCATTTTCTCTATCCTGTTCTCTCTTTTGTGGGTCCTAAAGGACCATAGGAGGCTTCGGGGAGGCTGACCTTTGCGGACGGACATGCAAGGGTGCCGCATGACTTAGGCAAAACCAGCTAAGTCTGTGACAATATTGAGGTGGAAGGGTGTTTAGAATATAGTGCACCAGGAAGGATTCTGACATATTAGCCTCGAGTTTCTTAAGTTGAGACGCAATATCTCGCATTTGCATTATATGCTCACGCACACCCTTTATGTTGGTAAGTCTAAGGGATGAGAATTTCATTATTAAGATACTTGCTAGTGCCTTATCCGAAGTGACGAATTGCTCATTAATAGCTTGTAGCAAGTCTCGGACATTTTTATGTTAGTCAACAGAACCACGTATGCCAACAATTATCTTAGTTTTGATAAACATCAGGCTGAGTCGATTGGATCGCTCCCATCGCTCATATAATGCGATCTCAGTTGGAGTGCCGGTATTAGTGACTATAGGTGGTTCGTCTTTCCTAATAGCATAATCAATATCCATCCACCCTAAATGGAGGAGAACCCTCTCATTCCATATCTTATAGTTATCACCACTAAATTCGGGAATATCACATCGAATATCAGAGAAATTAATAGTTTGAGAAACTGCATAAAATCAAACATACTTATGTCAATATTTGAAGCTTAATAGACTAAATTATATGTTTCACCAATATGAAACATGTCAAAAAATATGAATCTCATGACATAAAAATTGCTTGTGGGCTAAATTCTTAATTTAAATAGATTCAAATGGTCTTTATGATAAAACTATCAAATTATATTTCAATTCATAATCTCTGTGGGTAAATTACGAAAATAATCTGATATTTTATCCTGATTAATTATATTAAATATATTAAAAGATCCTGTGGGATAACAATTATTATATGAAATATAATCACTCACAATATGATGTCTAATTACTTAATATATAATTTTAACTTTATATATAATTTTAATTAATTAAGGATGTTGTGACTAATTTTTAATTAATTAAGATTATATGGATCACTATACATTTTAAACATAAAAAATTGACTCATAAGCATAATTTTATATAACTAAATATGTATATGTAATATGAGCATTTTACCGACTAAAAATGTTGAAAATGATATTTCCTAATGATTTTCAATAAAATATATCAAGAAGTTTTTCGAGATGAAACCAAAATCAAATCATTTTCATGGCATAAAAATGAAAACTCTTTCATATCAAGGTAGAGGTCAATGGGTTCTGATACCAAATGTAAGAAATCATTGAAGCCAACTTGTATTTCTAAATCATTATAATGGAAACACAATAAAAACTGATGTGGAAACAAAATAGCGTACCTCCAGCCATTGTTGTCAAGAATTTCTGCAGAGGTTTCTTCTTGAACTTTGGCACTTCTCGGCTCAGAACTTTCGCTTTAGATGGTGTAGGAAATCCTTTTTGCTTTAAAGAGATGATTGAGCCCAGGGACCAAAATCCTCATATATATAGATGTTCTCCCATCAAGAACATTTATTTTCACCAACTCATAACGTTCAAGAATTAATTCAAATTTATAACATTTGGACCATAATGAATAACTTAATTATATTAAATATTTAATAATAATGATTACATTTAGAATGAAAAATTAAAATATTTAAAACATAATAAATGAAGAAATTGATTATAATGAATTATGAATCTTAATGAGAACGGTTATATTATTATTAAATATAATATTTAATAATAACGGTTACAAGATCGACTCAACGAGGTTTCTCATCGTATGCGTCCCCGAGATCCGCTTGATTACCGCACCAACACCTACCCCTTGAAGAAACCATGGAGCCATGATCGAGGCTCTAAGCGGAGACATTAGAGCTTACCAGACACTCTGGAGCTAGATCTCGGAGATCCCATGGGCTTTGCTCGAGAGGCATAGCAATAGCTCGAGGAAAGTGGAATAGGGGATAAGGAAGCCCTAGTCGAGGAGTAGTGCAAGAGAGAGAAAGGCACCGTTGAGGCGAAGCAGAGCGCCTGATGTTCGGTAGTTAAGTCGACGGGTGTAGTTCCATTATATTACAGTGTTGCCATTAACAGTCCTATACACGGAACATACGTCGTCGGATACGCTCGACGTATTGTAGCAACCAACAAGAATATACGATTCCTTAATGCACTTCAAATTGGCTTCGCGATTATGGAGTTCTCTCGTATCAAATTTAATATTATATATACTCGAAATATTTAAATATTATTATTTGATAAACTCTGATCGCTAATAATAATAATATTTGATTATCATAAATTTTTAAATTTAGATAAATATTTTTATTATATAATTTATAGAAAAAAACTTGTAGTATTGAACTTTTATCATATAGCACCCCTATAATTGATTTTTATGAAGGGGAATCACTTTTTAAAAATATCGATAATACCTTTAAATCGAGATTTTTTTAGCCACAAATCCATTGGTCTAATTTAAACATTATGATTTAGGTTAAATCAATTCAGATTATATATTATTTCAGATTGGGTCGGGTCTGATTGCAATAGGTGAAGTTGAACCTTCTTGAATATGCCGGAAAGTGTAATCCAAGTGTAACATACAGTGTTTTCATCAAACCAATCCAATTTCTTTAAAACTACTCAACACATGATTATAAGATATTGATATTTTTTTAATTTCCTATAATTTTAGGATGAATATATTTTTAAATAGAACATCTTTAGGTTAAATCATCGTGCAGCTCAGTTGAATTAAATTATCTAAACTTTTCTACAACTATCAAGGTGAGATGATAATATGTTTAATATTTTTTTATTTTTATATAAATTTAAATTAATTAATTTTTATAATAAAATATTTTTTGATTGAATTTGTAATCGAGTGTAACTAACTCTTTGAATTTTCACCAAACTTATACAAATTTATGTAAAACTAATAAGGTAAGATGCTAATGTTTCATATCATTTTTTTTCTATTTATATATGCATTTAGGGCGATTAATTTTTTGAAATATAATATTTTTATGTTAAATTTGTGATGAGTGTAACTTGAGTATAATTGGAGTTAATTTTTATCAAACCAATTTAAACTAACGTGAGACTAGAAGCACATCACATCATTTTTTTTTCTAATTGCTTATGAGTTTAGTGTGATAAATTTTTAAATAAAATATTTTTAGGTTAAATATGTACTAAGTGAAACTTGAGTTTATTTTCAACAAACTAATTCAAACATTTTTAAAACTACTAATGTTATTATAAGATATCTAGTATCACCTTTCTATTTTTATGAATTTATAATTATTATTATTTTCAAATAGGGTATTCACCCTTGAGCAGTTTCACTACGAGTTTAGACAATACCATTGAATAGTACAATATTCGATGTATGGGTGATAGTACCATCCGTTTAAGGATTTAGTTTTGTTGAATATATGATCAAGTGTAACTCGAGTTAATTTTCATTAAATCAATTCAAATTTCTCTAGCACAATTAGAACATATTTCTAATTTATAATGAATTAATAATAATTTTATATAAAAATTAATATATTTTTAAGATTATTTTTTAAAAAAATTATAAATCTAGAATATTTTTTATATAAAAAAAATAATATATTCTTAATATATTTTATGAATGAGTGTAAATGAAGTGTAATAACTAATCCAAATAAATTGTAAAGAGAAGGGGCGGGAGAGAGAGGAAGGATAACGGAGAGAAAGAGGATGAGGAGGAGGATGTGAGGGAGATAGATGAGATTAGGGGGAAGAGGAAAAAGGGGGAGGGGAAGGAGATAATAAAAGTGGGAAAAAAAGAATATGACGATGGAGGAGAGAGTGGAAGTGAAGGAGGTAAATGATAATTTAAGAGAATCAAGGGATAATCTAATGTTCAATTAAATCATAGTTGAACTAATTTGATCCCATTCATCTGAACAAAATTCATTTAATTCTAAAAACTCAAGTCAAATCTAGTCATTATATATATATATATATATATATATATTTATTTATTTATTTATTTATTTATTTATTTATTTATTTATATTTTTTTATAATATCTTTTTTTATAATTCTAAAAAATCCCATTACTAGGGATTTTTTTTTTTTTGATAAGTTGCTCATATTCATTATCATCGAATTTCAAATTTTGATAAATGTTTTCTTTTTTATTATTATTTTAAAGAGAATATACGATTAAGATCGTATTATTCTTTTTATCTCAACTTATCTCTTCCAACTTCTCATGCACAACATAAAGAGGCGGTGGAGGCGATTTCGACTCAACCATGGTCTCTCCTGCCCTCCCATCTCCGAAGACCTATGAGATGGAGAGAAGCGTCGCGGCGACGGACAACTCCTCTAGATATCTGCCGATGCTCGCTCCGGACAACGTGTTTTTCCCCTTCTTCTTCTTCCTCGGGACTTCTGCGTAGCCTTTTCTCCGCTGCTCTCTCTCTCTCTCATCTCCGGTGCTCTGTGGAGACGTGAGAGAAGGAGAGAAGTGGCATGGAAATGAGATAGACGGCTTCGGTGCACCATCTCCGGTGATGCTTTTTTCTTGCTCTCTGCTGCATTTAGTTATCGAAGAACCATCTTGTTGCTTGTTTTGAATTGAATGGCCGATGGATGTCAGATAGCAAGCTAATACACGTCGAAGAACTCCTGCACCCTGCAAAGATGCGGAGAGCTCTTTCTTTCGCCATTGTTGCTGCGATCGGTAACTTCCTGCAGGGATGGGATCAGGCCACCTTGTCAGGTAAATGCTTTCTCTGATCTCAAACGCAGCAAAACTTGAATCTATCGATCACACAAACGTTTGTCTCTCTTGGATTACTCGGCGTGCAGGTTCTCTTACTTACATAAGGCAGGAGTTTAGGCTGGAGGACGAGCCTATTATTGACAGTCTAATTAACACCATCCCTCTCATCGGCGCCGCCATCATCACGGTGTTCTCAGGAGCGCTCTCAGATCGGTTTGGCAGACGGCCGATGCTAATTATCTCCTCAGTTTTCTACATCGCTGGTGGCGTTTTGACGATATGGTGTCCCGACGTATACATACTGCTCTTGGCAAGGCTGGTATTCGGGTTTGGGATTGGTTTGGCCGTAGCTTTCGTCCCGGCTTACATAACTGAGGTATCTCCATCGGAGATGAGGGGCTTACTGAGCACCCTTCCACAGTTGACGGGCACGACGGGGACGACTGTGGCGTATGATGTGGATTTCGGGATGTCATTGCAGAGCCAACCTAGTTGGAGATTACTGTTTGGAGGCATCCTATTTCTTTCCATCGTGTACTTCGTTTTCACGGTGTTCTTTCTGCCGGAGGCACCAACATGGCTCGTCAGCAAAGGACGGATGGAGGAGGCCAAACACGCTTTGCAGAGACTACGCGGAAGAGAAGATGTGTCAGGTCTGTTCTGAGATACAACTTACGATTGCTTGACTAATAGCAGCAATCTATCATCGTCAGTGTGTGCTGATCTTTTTGTACCAGGAGAAATGGCTCTTTTGGCTGAAGGTGTGGGAGTTACTGCAACTGAGCTCCCCGTGGAGCAGGAGTCGACTGGTGTGAAGGACATGAACATGCCATATCGTCCAAAGAGAAGAATCGCTTGGGTTAGACGACCAGCAACGGAACGTAGTCTTCTTGGAAGTGTCCTTGATCCTGTTCGGATCAGATGGAAGCGGCGTGCAAGTAATGAGCAAGCCGATGTGGAGAAGAACCCTCCCAGGGAGGGCGAGTCCTATGCCTCTGATGATATGTACACTCCATTGCTCTCAGACCACGGAACAAATGGAGGAGGAGATCCCAAAAGGGTCATTTTGTGCATGGAAGCTGTGTCTGGATCGCAGAAACATTGCGTGCTTGTCATTCCTGAAGGTGATGCCTCAGAAACAGATCAATGTGTCGAAGCCAAAGCATCGGTGAGCCAGCATCCAAGTCGGCCAGCTTTGGTTCCACCCTGCGGCGGACTCAAACATGTATTGTTTCTCTGTATTGGGATGCAAATTCTTCAGCAGGTAAAACAAAACGAGACACATAATCAGGTTTGATTCATCTTCAGTGATCTCTCAGTATATTTGATTCTTTGCTAGTTTTCTGGCATCAACGGCGTCCTTTATTACACTCCACAAATTCTTGAGCAAGCTGGAGTTGGGATTATTCTCTCAAAACTGGGACTCAGCTCTGTTTCAGCATCTCTGCTCATCAGCTCTGTTATATTTACGTTGCAGCTCCCGTGCATACTTGTTGCCATGAGGCTCATGGATGTCAGCGGAAGAAGGTAAGAGGAAGAAGGCGATCTCTCCGTGTTGGTTCTTCATTTGGATTCCAGTTCTCATGTAGGTTTCTGCAGGAGTCTTCTGCTGGGTACGATCCCCCTGCTGATCGCGTCGCTTCTTCTTCTGGTTCTGGTGAACATGGTGGACTTGGGCGCAATCGCACATGCGGCGCTCTCCACCGTCAGCGTGGTGGTGTACATGTGCTGCTTCGTCATGGGGTTCGGACCCATCCCCAGCATCATCTGCTCGGAGATCTTCCCGACGCGCGTCCGCGGGAAGTGCATCGCCGCGTGCTCCGTCACCGCGTGGCTCTGCAGCATCGTCGTCGCCTTCACGCTGCCCCTCATGCAGCGCGCTGTGGGCCTCTCCGGCGTCTGTGGCGCGTACGCCTTCGACTGCCTCGTATCGTTGGGTTTCATCTTCTTCCTCGTTCCTGAAACGAAGGGCGCGGTGATGCCACCTTGAAGTCGTCGTCGTCGTCGTCGTGTCGTCGTCGTCGTTTCGTAGTTGACTCTAGTTTTCGGTCATTATTGTTTCGGCTTTAATTTTTGCAACATTTTATGGGGTTTATTATTATTATTATTATTATTATTATTATTATATATATATATTTTATTTATTTATTTGCAACCTACTTCATATGTTTTTGCAAGATTTCCTATTTTACACATGGATTATATTTCATGAGACAGCCTAACACCTGTTAAATACTTTTGCTAATAGAACACTTATCATTCGGTGAAACACTGAAAAAGAAACAGAAAATAATGAACAAAGAATGATTGTGGGAAAATTGCAAAATTCATGAAGCTTTTCTCGGAATTTATCATAGCAATTATTTACCGGGTAATCTGTTACAGTAGTTCATCTTTTCCCTGCCATCTACTTAGTAGAATACTATAGTAACCATTCTTGATGATTGCAGGTTCCCATTGGAAGTCATAACCCTCTGTTGAAACTTCGTTTCAGTATCGTAATAGCTACTGTTGAAGAAACAATTTCTGCTTGTGTGGTTGCAGGAATATGCAATTTTCTAATCCTCTTTCTACTTGTGCAAATGGGAAATCCACAAGAATATGGTTTGATGAACATATAAGAATTCATCATGGAAGCCTGAATATTGGGAGTAAACTGCAACAAATCAATAAGCACAAGATGACAGCAATCACCACCAACCCTCACTTTATTGTCATTTTGAGTAGTGTGGCAACAATCAGAGTTCCCATTTATGTTCTTGGAAGGGAGATGAAATGTTGCAGTTTGTTGGTTTGCAGATAAATAAGGATAGAGATCCAACATCCACAAGAAGCAGCACAAACGCCAATAAGCACAGCCAAATTATCTTGGATAAGCAGCAGCATAACTCACATAGCCTGAAAAGTAGGGGGAAAAAAAGTCCGTTGTTAAAAGCAAACAAAATAGAAATTATTAATCAACAAATGGAAACAACAGGAGATCTCGGCCAAAAGGACCGGTCAATAACTTTACGTTTCAAGAGTTTGCCTATGGCTGCATTGGGGCAGCCAAATGTATCAAGAATTTGCCTATAACAGCATCGGGCCACCAAGTCACTAGAAATAAAGATACTGTTCTAGTAATGGTCTTGATGGATGAATCATAAATGACAGCTGTTCAGAAGCAGGATTCATGGATGAGAATTTAACTAGAAAATGTTGAAAGAGTTGTAGCAATCCTCAGGCATTTGCAACTGGGCCGAGAGGTCAACGAGTAACTAGTTCATAACTAGTATCCGATGACTTGTATAAAGGCTTTCATAAAAAAAGCAAGGACAGAGAAAAGAACACCATAACTTTGGAAAAAATATGAATGTTTTTGCCATTTTCTTTTGATCAAACATCCAAAAATCAGAGTTAAAAGTCACTGAAAATTGCATCTTTTTGCTATTTCACCAATATCTCATTAATTATAACTTGCAATAAAATGCTTTGCTAAATAATTGTTTTCCATCTATATATCCAGATGACATGCCATGAACTCATGTTAAAGTCTTTTGTTCCAACTGATGCTGCAAATACATGCAATTACTCCTGCTAATATAGATGACAGGTGGTGTTATGATAAATTAGTTGACTATTACAGTGCTTTCCGGCAGAAAACGCACATGAGCTAGAAGACTCAAACAAAGAGTCAGAAATTTATTTAATGGTAGTATGTTGGAGAGTTTGATAAAAAAAAAAACCAAAAGGTGCCAAACTATTACTCTTAAAAGCATATACTTCCTTGCTTAACTAAACTAATCGTTTTTATTAGCTGGCCTGTTTGAACTCTTCAGCAATTTGCATGCCTAGCTGAAATCTTAAGATTTGAAAACTTCAAAACAGCATATTATCATTAAGTAAATGAACAATGCTGTACGGTGAAAAGGCCCATCACCTTCGGACTGATAAACCAAAGTCCAAAGGACTTATATTTGGTTGAGATAATGCTGCAGAGTCAATCTTAGGTTCAACTGTCAGAGTAGGTTTGAGCCAATAACTTAGGCTCAAAAACAAATGAACCTGGGTTTAGGTTTTTCTATCTTGTAAAACCTCTGTAGAATTTTGATCTACCCACTTATATTGACATGGCGAGTTCTATAATTTCTATATTCTGAATTATTATGAGCCTAATGGATGATCAATAACTATATGAATTTTAAGAGGATGAAGGAATATAGAATTCCTAACCTAATTACAAACTAAGGGTTGGTCGATTGTATTTTTTAAGTGTACCCAGCTGAGGAAAATAGAAATTGTATATGAACTTCTATGACGAAGGTTATAATACCTGTCAAGGCAGGCTAGCCTTACCTGCCTCTCCTTGTCTACTACTTTCGTCTAAAATTCCCTCTTTTCTCCAAGTCTTCTTTAAAATCATTTCAGCATCATGCTCCAAATTCAAATCCTTATTGATATCAACGCTTGATTGTTCTGATGGACAAAAATGAGTGAAACCCTGCTATAGTAGCACAGCTAATCTTTGAGAACAAAAAAATCAGATGAACAGATCAAATTTTAGCATGGTTCTGATCTCTAACCCACTATTTATAATCCAGTTTAAGTATAGATTCATGATAACCATCTTGCACGATGCATACCATCCAGCAGTGAAAATGATACAATTTGTTTAACAGTTCCCTATCGATATTTTTTACTTAAACCACTTTGGTTGAGTTATGTGTACATGAGACTGTTATACTTAAATAACTATTGCTCAAAAACACATCAAACCTATTAAATGGAAAACAAAAACATGTTCCGCATGGTTTCATACTTGAACTAGTTGTATCCCGAATTTGCAGATTCAGAGAAAAACCAACACCCCTCAAAATTCAAATAAATAAACACAGGAAACAGTCAGATGATTTGAGAGTTAGTGATTTCATGGTTTAGTTAAATCAGGACGAATAAAGTCTGATTGGTTGCATCTGGATAATGTGACAGTAGCTTACAATAAACAGGCAACTAAATCATGAGAATGGACAGCAATCTGACAAGTGACAGAACCTCGTAACTAAAACAAAATCAATTGCTACAATTTGTTTGGAAGGAAGCCATAAAGACAAAGAAATAAAAAATGAATTTTACTTCAAGAGAAACATTGAAGATGACAAAAGCTCACTCACGAAGCTCAGCAAACTTTAATTAGTATTATCTTTTCTCTCTTTTTAAGATGTCACTTCTGAGATATCTGGACACTAAAGAGGCCGCTACTCCTTAGAAACAAGATTCTGCATGTGAACCCTAACTTCAAGAAATAAAGCTAAGGTTGGCCAACAAGCATGAAGATCATAGATATTTACACGGTCAAAAGACCAAACAGTGGTATATATGTAGGTTATGTTATTGATAACAAGAAACAGCCTATATATTACTGATGACCAGGAGACATCCCTAGATCATATCACATCTGTAACATACTACATCAGCACATGCAGGAACAGCATAATCTAATTTCCTGCACGAGTTTGCCATGAGGCTTGATACTCGGCTGGATTTATGGTGGTATATGATTAGTTTGTAGCCTTTTTTACTATGAAAATACCAAAACCACAATTAGAATATCTACTCTGTCCGATAATTAAACTACCATGAATCTAACCCTCATCTCTCCACTCAGTCTATCAGGTTCCAGCATAAGATGATCTGAAGCAGGGAGTGCAAACTTAAAGATGTGATCTTGAAACATGGGTTGAATATGATTTAAACATCAGTTAAATGCTGACTTAATGGAATGATGACAAATATGTGGATCACAGAAATAACGAAAAAAGAGTTACCTTTTGCACAGCACTGCTTCCAGTAACCCTTGCTCCAACTCTATCAAGCTTCGCCACCGTCACACTGGCCTTTAGATTGCCATCCCTCAAGAATGCCTCCACCATCCGAGACCCGATCTCTTTTCCTTTCTCCTCATCATCGGTGACTGCTACAGCAGTTGGGCCTGCACCGCTGATGGTGCACCCGAAGGCACCAGAATCAATGGCTGCCTTCTTCACACTCACCATCCCGGGGATCAGAGGCGCTCTCCTTGGCTCCACAATCCAATCGGCGGACATCGCCGACCCAAGAACCCTCACGTTCCCTTGCAGCACGGCCGCCACCAGTGCAGCGGCTTGGCTCGAGTTCCGCACATGGTCCTTCATCGGGATATCCGCCGGGAGAGCTTCCCTCATCTTCTTGGTCGGCGCCTCGAACTCGGGACCCACGAGAACGAAGTAGAGCTCCCGGTCGGCCGGGAACTCCAGGCGGATGATCTCGAAGGGATCGTAGCTTCGGATCAAGACGAAGCCTCCCAAGATGGAGGGCCCAACGTTGTCGGCGTGGTAGCCGCTGACCTTCTTCTCGGACTCGAGCCCGGCGAGGACGAGTTCGTCGGGGGAGAGACGACCGCCGAAGAGCTCGCTGACGGCGAGCGCCGCCGCCGCGGCAGAGGCGGCGCTGGACCCGAGACCGCTGCCCAGGGGGAGACCCTTGTGGAGGGAGAGGGAGAGGCCGACAGAGCGTACGCCGAGCATGCGCATGGCGGCGATGCCGGCGATGCCAGCACAGTTCCAGAGAGGGTTTCGGCTGAGCTTCGCGGCGGCGGCGCAGCCGGAAACGTCGGCGATAGAGAGGGTGCCTGGGGCGACGGCGGAGTCGACGGAGACGGTGACGGTGTCGCCGAGGCCGCCGCCAACGGCGCACCCGAGGAAGTCGAAGCCAGGGCCGAGGTTGGCTACAGTGGCGGGCGCGAAGGCAGCGACAGACCGAAACACCGGGGAGGGGTCAGCGGTGGCGGCAGCGGTGACGGCCGGGACTTTAGAAACAGAGGAGCATCGGATAGCCCGCAGGCGGGTAAGGGAGGGAAGGGGACGGTGGCGATGGGCGGGTCGCGATTGGGTTGGGGACGTGGCGCTGAAGGCGGCCGTCGCCATTACTGCTTACAGAGGGTGGTGAGGGTTGGGGCGAATAGGGCGTGGGTGCGCGTAGGGTTTAGGACCGATAAAGCTCCTTCTTTTCTCCTAGTGATGGCTTAGAAGGAACCCAACACAAACACAACAAAAACAATAAGACTATAATTTAGACTCAATTTGTAGTATTTTAATATAAATAATTTTGTCGATTCGATTACTTTTATTTTCTTAGCCTTTTTTTCTTTTAACTTTTCTTACGTTTTTAAGATTGTAAATTTCAAAATAAGGTATTTCAGTTTAGTTGATAAAGATTTTGATAGAATATTATAAAATTTTGACTCAAAAATATTATATATGTATATACTATTAATTATTTTGAATTAGAAAAGATCTCTCCTTCAATTTATATTTTTTGATAAATTAGACTTATTTAATATTAAATATATTAAATTTAAATAATATTAATTATATTAATTATATTAATAATTATTATTTCTAATTATTAGGTTGATATATTAATATAATGACTTATTATTATGGTTGATATATTAATATAATTAATATATATATATTTTTATATTATATTTATTATACTAACTATCTAATAATATTTTAATATTTGTAAATCTAATAATATGTTGATAAAATTTATATCTATCTATATTCTCCTGTATTTGATGTAACAGTTATATTTATATTTACAATTTTTTTTATTGAGAGGAATTTGGATTTCCCAACAATTTATTCCAATAGGAATCAAATGAGGTGCAGACTTGTATATATATATATTATTGTGGCAATGAATACATAACGGCAGGAGGACAGCTTCAGACTCTTAGAACAGCAATCAAGGCAGCATCAGATGGCAGCTTACCCACCCACTTATTACATCACATACCAACATAGCACTCAATGTGGCTCATTTTATGCACTCAGGAATTTTCATAGCCACCCTTTATTTTAGTTATTTATCAGTATCATATATGTATTATTTTCCTTTGTGATGATGGCCTTTAGGCCACTGCAGCTTCCTTCTTCTGCTTCATCAGCTCCTTCTTCTTCTTCTTCTTCTTCTGTTTCTCAGACTGCATAAAAAGCAGAAGAACACCCTTTCAGTCTTGTGTGATACATGCAGCACCACACTGATGAATTCAATATCACGAAACACAGGTGTGAAGGATTTTGTAGTGTGTGCGACATCACCTGGTGCCAGGGACGGGGTCCGCCGACGGAGGAGGAGGAGGAGGAGTCTGAGATCTTGTGCTTGCGATGCTTCTTCGCCACCTCCTTCTTGACCATGCCAATTTTCTTCTGCTTCAGATTCCTGTTCTTTTGCTTCTCTGCTTTCAGTTGAGGGACCTCACCTCCCTTGAAGGCAGAGCAAAAGAAGAAGGCATTGCTTGTCAGAGATCGCTCGAGTACGAGTAGGTTTGTGAGAATTCCTTCACCTGTCAATCTTACCTTGCTGCAGCTGGAGTGACTAGATTTAGAGTCAGATGAGCTGGAGCTTGAGCTTGAGCTTGAACTTGATCTCAAACTCCTCCTCTGCTTGACAATTCCCGAATTCTTCTTCTTGTGCTTCCTTCCTTTTAATTTTCTTACCGATCCAGAATCAATTCCCTTGAAGACAGCACAGAATTGTGTGTGAGAGAGAGAGAGAGAGAGAGTGTGTGTGTGTGTCTGTGTGCGCGCGGAGTCACAGCCATCTTTATGTATCAATCTTACCTCGCTATTGCTGGAGTCAGATGAACTTGAGCTTGAGCTTGAACTTGAGCTTGAGCTTGAACTTGAGCTTGAGCTTGAGCTTGAGCTTGAACTTGAGCTTGAGCTTTTACTGAGCTTTCCAACTGCCAATTTCTTCTTCTTTTGCTTGCTTCCTTTTGATTTCTTCTTTTCAGGGTACTCTTTATCAAAATCATCTCCCTTCTAGACAACACAATGCGATTATTTGTGGATTACTACATTCCGGTACGTGCACTGCACTTGATCGAAGCTTGAGAGAGGCAAAGGAGTTGCAAGTCACCTTGTTGCGTCTGGAGAGACCAGATGTGGAGTCAGAGCTGCTGGAGTCGGAATCGGAGCTCGAGTCGGATGAATCAGAGCTGGAGGAACTCTTCCTGAGCTTGCGGATAGCCAAGCCCAGAGACGTTGCCATCTTGGTTTTCTTCTTCTTCTTCTTCTTCTGTTTCTCTGACAAGGCTTTCCTGATCGCCGTCTTTATTCCCTTCACCTCCTTCTTGAGCCTGTCGATCTTCTTCTTCAGAGCGTCCACCTGCTTCTTGTTCTTCTCCGATCCGCCGGTTGACTGCGCAAGAGAGGAGAGCAGATGAGTTAGCTGCGAAAGATGACAGTGCTGCAAGCGATTCGAACCGAACTTTATTGAGTGGAGTGTCCTTGTTCTTGGAAGCTTCCCCTGCGTCGGTGACCTGCAAGCTGCCTCCCTCGTTCACCACGTCGATCGCCTCCTCCTCGTGGCTGGCGACGATGCTGAGGCTCTCCTTCTGCTGCTGCTCTTCCGCCATGGTTGTGCTGTGCTTGATGTGTTGCTGGAACTCGGGATGCATGCTGTGATCCAGCCATGGCCACTTCTTATAGGTGGTTGGGATCTTGGATTCGGCGAAAGGTGAGCTTGCATGAGGAAGGTGCCGGCAATGGATGGATCAATCATGAAGAGAAGGGACAAAGTGCAGAGAGAATGATCATGGAGGACGAGGACAGAGGAGGAAGCAGGCGAGAGGCCGCGCTGGCGTTGGATGCCATGCCCACCAAGGGCAAAAGATGCCACGGTTGGAGAAGAAAGATCATACGTTCATGCCATGACCAAGGAAGGCGTAAATGTTTTGTTTATTTAAGGTTAAAGGTACAATCAAACGTGGTCAAAATTTAATTGATCAGTCCATCTCTTTCTTATCGGTCCGAGAGCTTTAACCAAATAAGCTATACTTAAGTGTTTCAAACAGGAGAGCTTAAAGTAATTGGATAATATTTTATTTATATTTTATAATCTTTTATAATTAGATAAAATATATATAATTTATATTTGGATAAGATATATATAATATAACTAATTGAATTCCGATGAAATATATTGGTCAATAGAAAAGAAATCCACTTAAAATAGGATGAGAGGAACTTCCATAATTATTTATCCTAATCTTAGGACTTATTGAACAACAAGTAGAAATAATATCATTTTGATACTATTGATAAGTTATTATTTATCTATATTGAGCTCATGAACAATTATCTTCTTTGGAAAGAGAGAGAGGAACCCTTAAAAATGTTGAGAAAGATTACTTCATCTACTTAAATCTCAATCGATATAATAAAACTATATATATATATATATATATATATATATATATCTCGGAGAAAATGCCTCTCTTGGTTGAATACTTAAAGATTATGTCATAGATACTTAGTCAAAAATATTGCAACTCACTGTAAAGATGGTTGAATTCTATACAAATCTTGGATCCCTTTTTCTTTGTTTGATTTTAGTACATATCTTAGCCTCTTCTTCTTCCCAGAAGAACAAAATCTGGTGATCTGTTCAGACGTCAGATTTGTAGGGCACTCACAAGTTGAACATGACCTACAAACCTTGGAACTGGCCATGGATGTTCTCACATCTTTCGCTACAGTACCCAGCAGATTGACTTCACCAAAGATGATGATGATATCTTACATTATTAGTGCAGATTAATTTGGCACAGTCATGAAGGGATTATGTGGCATCTGACATTTCATGCCCTTTTCTACTGCAAATGACAGCTTGAAGCACAAAATGATGTAAGAGTCAAAGATGAATCTGAACTCTTTAAAGTGTGGCTGGCAGTCTCCTTCCATCTTAGCCAAAGTCCAAACAATATGACAACAGTTGGTTAGCTGAATCTTTGACTAACTACATATAGAACCTCCTCAAAACCATGTTATGATAGTTCCAACTTTGATTGCCTTCACAACCTAATTGATTCAATGATGAACTTTGAGTCCATGTATAAGCTCACGCAATTAGCACATCAAGTCAGGAAAAACATCTTTCTCATAGATATGGTCATCTCCCTTTTCTCAGAGAATCCAAATGCTGCTACGTTCTTAGAGATTCATGAACCAGTTGGGTGGAAAAAGGCACTTTGTGTCACACACACACACTCTCTCTCTCTCTCTCTCTGAACAATGGATGGAGCTTAGAGAGCATAAATATGGCATCATGTAACCAAAGAGTAAGAGAAGGAAGCTAAGGACTGCACATCGAACTATTACTTTGAGATATCTTACAAGTCCACATTGTCCATGTCTTAAGTGATCAAGATCTTCATGAACAATCGTCTTAGAAACACACATTCATCTTGACACCTGCATCAATCGATTCTTCCATCATTCACAGCAGATGCTTCCTACTCGAGAAAGAATTGATGGCTTGGTTAAGGCCTGTGTGAAGGTCTCGGTGACGACGGAAGCAAGAAGAACTCATCAGACATTTGCAAGCGGCCACCGAACCCATTCATCTATAGACACCTCCCACCATAGCCTGCATTCCTCAAGAGCGCTTGCTTGATGTCCTCGGCGCCGACGACCGCCCACCGATCTATGCCCTGCAGTTGACGGCAGACCACCGTGAACAACAGCTCATGGCCGGAGCGAAACGGGTCCGGTGTAGATACCTACCTCAGAGCAAGAAGCCTGCAATCCGAAGTCACTGAAGCAACTCACGACACATTGTTGGATCTCAAGCCCCAAGGCCTCCAGTGTGTTCACCGTCGACAGCAGCAGGCCTGGCTTTGCCGCGCAGCAGATCTCGATCCGTGTGTCGCTATCTCTTCTCTCCACGTCGAACTGCATACAGGATTGATTGTTCTTAATCTGTCGATGGCATTCAGCTTGAACCGAGCACAAGGCCCTCTCTGTATCTTACCTTGGGGGACTTCCTCGCTAAGATCTCGTTGGTGCTCAGTAGATTCGGCTGTTCTGGGCCGACGTCCATCTCCTGCTGCAGGCGTTTGACCCTCTCCATGAGCTCCTTCATGTAGTCGATGGTGTCGCCCAGAATGGATGTTCTGTCCATCTGTTGGATCCAGATTTCTATCAGTCCATCTCGCAGCAGAATCTATGGGGTTCTGAGGTACTTCACCTTGCTAATCTTAGGGACGACGGACCGCAGCATGGAGAGCCGGTCGTTGAGTCTCTTCCTTCTCCGCCGCTCCGCCATTAAGTTCTTGGAAGGCATCCCCTCGAGCTTCTTCTTCTTCTTCTTTTTCCTCTCCACACAGCCATCCAACCGAAACATCGCCGGCTCCACCTTGCGAGCGAGGCCAAGCTCGCCGTCATCTAGCGAGGAAGACTGGATCTCCGGTGCCGGCGCCGAGTACGGGCCGGCGATCGGACAGCATACGTCACTCAAACCGTCGAAATTAGGCTCCACGGTCACGTCGAAAGCCGGCGGAAAGCTCAGGGGAGCCAACGCGTGTGGGCTGATCTGCTGGAAGCAGTCCAAGCCGCCGTCGCAGGGGAAGAAGAACTCGCCCATTCCAGCTGGAAACGAGTCAGAGTCCCAATCGTCTCTTCTCAGGGCGAGCAGCTCCTCCAGGAAGCCATGCTCATCGAGCTCCATTCCTTGCCTGCCCTACGGCGAGGAACACTGTATCTGCAACCTTAAAGAACAATTATTCTCCGCACTAAATGCAATATAGTATGCAGTAATGTACGGTGGCATTGCACCACCATCAATCGGAATGGAATCTGCTTCCACTACCTCTCTCTCTCTCTCTCTCTCTCTCTCTCTCTCTCTCTCTCTATGTGGTCGCTTTCACGGAAATCTGCAATCGTAGAGGGGGTGATATAATAATGGGAAGGCCTGCGAGGGGTTGGCCCGCAAGCGTGACGGAAACGAAAAGGAGGGGGAGAGGAGGGAGCAGAGGCCGTGTCAGGTTCGCAGCACACGTACGACCGATCGCGACAATATCGCTGGGTGGACACGCACCACCGTAACAGGTAACGGCAAGACGACGGGGTCGGGTGTGGTTGGCTTGGGAGGGAAGCGGGTGGGTGAGCGACTTGGCAGGACGTCGGCCTGGCGCAGGGGTGCAAGTTGGCGGTGTGGCCGCCTTGGTGGTGGTCGCTCCTCTGGGCTACTCTTGGGATGCCTCTTTGTCTCCATCTCCATGTGAACACATCCCTTGTTTTGCTACTCAGACAAAGCCCATCTCATTTATCTCATCTTAGTAGCTTGATATCCCAATTGAGTCTCACATCTGGTGTTCTTCCTCCTGCCGCATTTTGTATCGAGTTAAGTGTCTGTCTATTTTATGATGCCTTGACTCCATTATTGTGCATCAGCAACTCGATTCCGTCCGTGACGCTTCCATGATCAGTACATGGGGTACCGGCTTGCATGACTGACGGTCAATCGTTGAGGAAGGAAACACTAGTCAACAACTGTTTTGTTTAAAGGAACAAGTAATCAATCAACTTGAATCCCCTTCCTTCCCAGTAATAGATAATACGTGGGGGGATGTGGTAGCTGCTCGATGGACTCATCCCAGCACATAGGGTCCACTGGGTGGTGCAGAAAACCACGGCGGGGCAACTCCGGCAGCCCACAATATTGTGCACACCAACCCTTCAATACCACCCGACGCCCGGCTTCTTGGTTTTGTCTTTGTTTGAGTGCTTGGGTAGGTGGGAGATGGGAGACATGGGACGTGGGAAGGTTAGGGAGAGGTACAGACCACAGTAGGAACCATTTCTTTGCTTTTTGATAGATGCAATCAGACGGGGAAACAGATGGGGACTTCCGGATTTCCGAGAGAGAAGAGAGAGAGAGAGAGAGAGAGAGAGAGAGAGAGGAAATGATTGAAAGGGATAAAACAAGAATAGCAGCAATTTTTTTTTCTTTTATGATAAAGGAATAGAAATAGAAAAAAAGAAGAAGAAGAAACTAATTACATATGATAAAAAAAAAAAAATTTGAAGTATCCAATGTTTCCCATTACAATGTTTAAAAATTAAAAAAAAATATTTTAAATAATTTTAATTTTAATTAAAAAATAATAATGTTCTTGAGTAATAAAATTTTAATTTTATATAAATCAAAATTAATAACATTTAATCACGCTTGAATTTGTTTTTTTATTTTTTAATTTTTTTGCTTTTACATTCATTCGCTCGTTTGAGCCTCGAATAGATACTGACACTTGTAAATTGATTATATATTCATGTAGTGACAAATAAGTTGATCCCGCATCACTTGCATCACATCAAGTGCATGTCTCAAGAAGAAACACACGCACAAACTCTACATATAACCAGAACACCACCATAATTCAAAAAAGGACCAACTTGTTCAACATCTACTCTGGATGCTTACTAGAGAATTACAAGCAAGTAACGCAAACAAGCATTCCAAGTCTGAGACACACACTGTAACTGCAAAGCTATCAATTGACGATCTGGTTTGATGGAGGGGGATAAAATGACCAAAAATCTACCTACCATAGCCATTTGGGCGACGCCCATAGCCTGCAGCTCTCTCTGGGCTTCTGTATGCATAATAAGGTGACCTGGATTGTTCTCTTCTGGACCTACCACCATATGGTGACCTCCGTGGGGAGCCGCCGCCCCAGTAAGGAGAGTGTTTTGGAGATCTGCGATAGCCACCACCACCACCACCACCACCATAGTCATCGCGGCTGTAGCCTCCATAGTATCTTCCACGATCGCTTCGATAACCTGCACAGGGGGCAACTCATGAGCAAATCACCTATAAATGGTTGGTACATCAGTTACATGGGAGAGGGAGGGAACTCACTGTCTCGTGTGCTGACCACACCAAGGTACTTTCCCGGCGTAGGTGTTCGTGGGCGTCCCCTCCTTGACTGAAAAGAAACAAGACATGTGGTATATCTTCAAATTTCCCCTCTCCCGAACAGAGCACATCATCATAAACAGAAAGAGACCAGTACAACTTATGCTGCTAAGAACCACAAAACAGAAAAAGACAAGTATGGAAGCCTCATTGCCAAATGGAAAAAATCTACTGAAACATTTAAGACTAAGAGACCACAAATACAAAAGCATGACAAGCAGCCTTAGTTGAATGCTACAAATAAGATACCATTACGTCCGACTATGAGTTGGTAATGTCCGTTGATTAGTTGTGCGAGTTGAAGATGATTCGGATGTTGTTTAGTTGGAAATTTGTGATTTGTTAAGTTGATCTGATGCATGGAAAACTGTTAGGCTGGCCATTCATCAAGCTGTATTGAGTTAAGTTGATATTGATGAACTCATCATCTTTGATTGCTGCCAACATATCTGACCGCAATGTCTTCTGAAGGTAACCAAAAACCTCAAAGTTAAATAGAGACAAAGCAAACATGCCAAAGTTTTAAGAACATAGAGGCAGCATTGCCAAAATATGCACAATGGTCAATATATCTATGAGGCAATCATACCTTCTCCACCGTTATACATCTTCCTTCCAGGATTGACTGATTGAGATACTTGATACAACGGTCTGCATCTTCCGTGGTGTCCATGGTCACAAATGCAAAACCACGAGAGGCACGTGTGCGAGGTTCAACAACTAGGTGACATCCAACAACCTAACAAACAAAAATTGATTAAGACAACTATACACCTACAAAAAGAATGTACAGCACAAACCAACCTTTCCTTCCCTGGAGAAGTGATCCTCCAAGTCCCTTTCTGTAACCCTGGATGAAAGTCCTGTTACATAAAGAGTATTTCCATGATTCGCCGTTTCATTCCTACCATTACAAAATGAAAAGAAAATTAGAACATCAAACATCATATTTAACAAATTACCAGAATTAGCAAATCAAAAGGGAGAGAAAAAGGACCTGTCATGACTTCTGGACCGTGACCTTGTGTGGTTTCTAGGCCGAGGAGACTGAGATCTGGAGTGGGACAAACCCATGGACCGAGACCTTGTTTTAGAGCCACCCTTGTATGGAGATGGGGACCGTGAGTACCTGGAAAGGTACCAGATAAGCAAAACTTCACCATTGTATCAACTGAAAAAAGCTAAAAACATTTCAGTATCCACATACTTTAAAGGAATGTTTGCTCTGTTAGTAGTTGATATGCAACACACGAAAAGGTATTAAAACTGCAAAAGGGTAACCACAAAGCATCATGTCCAATTTCAGTCAAAGAGTCTGATGCAGCAAGGCATCAGGTCCCAGCCACCTGGCTCAGCTAGTTGAATGGTCTAGATGACTATCACAATGAAGGCTTGTAAATGTTCATTATATCAAAACCCATAACTAAGAATAGACAGAGGACAGTTGATAGCTGAGCCAAAAGGCATAGCTAGCGGAAATATTCATTCCCAGAAAGGTAAGATAAATAAGTCAACTATGATGCATATCAAGTAATTTGATAGTTAAACTAATAAAATAAATAAGCCAACATTATGCAGTATCAACTATCAAATAAGAAGCCATGTTTAATAATTGCAGGTAATAGATATAGACGTGAAGTGTACTAGTCGCTTTAATGTTAGTTTCGGTGTGTGATTACCAATCTTTATTCTTCATTCACAAGAATGACTGATATAATTGATTTCTTTTTTGCTGAGGTGGAGTAGCATCTCATGGCAACATAATGCGAGGCATTATGTTCTTCATGAACTCATGTTCATCAAACCAGGGACCAATCAATACAATGGTCAAAACGGGCCAGACCAAGATGAACAAGTTGGAAGCAGTAACAACACATACGATACCAAATATTGGTTATCAAAGATGCCAGAAATGTCTCTCTAATGTTCACATGTGGATCATAATCACTTCTATAGCCTTTCGTTTCTTTTCAACAGAACTTTACACAGACCAACTCTGAAATTTTCAAAAACCATAGAGGCTCAATTGTTTTAGTAAAATAACATGGATTGAAACCACAAATCCACATGTTGCCGGGCTTTTTATGTGTTAGTCTTTTGTTTGTCTAAACCCCATGTGGCATGCAGGACCTATTCACATCATGAAATGATGAAGAATATCCTGGCCAAGGATCAGCTTCCAAGAGATGAATGATCATTCAGTGTTAGCCACTTACTAGTCGTTATACCATAAGCAAGTCAAATCATCTACAGGAAGGAATCATATACAAGAATCAAAACAGTGAAGTATGATGGCTATAGAAGTCATGGTGATGCAATGCTCATTGGCAGAGTTTAGAACAGATAATCTAGCTGAAATCGCAAACCCTTGACAATTGGTATAAAGTTTAAGATACAGAATGACTGGTGATGGAATCTAATTGCGCAGTCGTATGAATCTACCTCATGCTTCACAAATAAAGCCCACAAAGCTCAACTCCAAGGTAACAATAGTCTGAGAATCAAATTAATCAAAAAAGTCTGCAACCCACTAAACTATCATAACTTCTCAGCAAGAAAACATTAGAACTTTAAAAATGCTACTCTAAAAACTTATACCTATCAAATTAAACGAACTAAATGTAGGCATTTGACAACTTATAGGATAAAGTATCAACTTTGACGCGTTTGAGTCAGAATGATATAAGATCTGGCTTTTCAAATGCTTCCAATAATAATCTCTCAATAGATGAACTTTGTATGTAAAAAAAATTAATATTTGGTGCCTACAATTGTAGGGGGAAGTAAAAGGTCTTTAACCAAATGTAACGAGATTAATGACACAATACCGCAAAGTAATTTCTAATAGAAAAGGGCATTAAAATAAACAAAATAGGGCATCAGAAAAGGAAAATTATTCGTGGGAAAGGTTGATCTCGGCAGATGGACTTACCTCCTGCGTGGAGAATCCGCCTGCAAATGAACAAAATCATAGAGGGGAAACGATAAGCAAAGGGAAAAGCCCAGAGAGAGAGAGAGAGAGAGAGAGAGAGCGCGCACCATGTCGCGGGTCGGAAGCGACGAACGGGGGAAGCCCTTGTGAGCCGGCTAGGGTTTTCTGGCTTGTTTCTGAGAGGAGGAGGCCGAGGGTGGGGCGTTTATATAGAACGGACTATTGCAAGGCTGGTTTCCACTTTAACGTGCATCGGATCCAAATCCATGACAAAATCGGATCCGAGTCCGAGTCCGAGTCCTGTCCGAGTTGTTTAGCCCGATTAAATCGATCGTATCACAACTGGCAAATATTGACGTGTACAAATCTTCGTTCGGGTCCCACCACGTGGAAGCCACGTGACCTCGTAAACAATCAGGGGTGACTGAGTTTTCTGCTGCTTTCTTAACCCCAATAAAAGACAAACTCGTTGATTCCGCTTTGGATGTCTCTGTCGAACGGTGACCGGCGCGGCATCGGCAGCGATCCACTCGTCGACGATCCCCCCGTCGTTCCCTGGTCGCAAGGGAACACCCCCTCGACTCGCACTAAGAGTAAGTACAATCTTCTTCGTCGTCTTCATTTTCGATCTCCTACTCTTCAGATGGAGAAGATGAGGCCGACTAGTTCTTTGGATGTGCTAACTGGTGATTCCTTGGTAGGAAACCCGACATTGGAGTTCTTTTATGATATTGTATTATACTTATCAACGCAGTAAAAAGTTGATATATTAATTATAATAATCTATTATTGATTGTAGATAAAAAATTTAATAGAGATAAATACTATAAAGATTCAATATATGGATCCATAGTAAAACTATCATCATAAAAATTGAGTGATTTAGTGAAAAAAAATGGAGTGATTTAGTGAAAAAAAAACTATCATCTTTATAAAATTTTTATCTATAATGATAATATCAACCATATAAATTAGTATATATAGTTCGTTTTCTTTGTTATTGTAGGAATAAAGACTATTGGATATAGAGTTGATAAAGTCAATTGACAATAAAAAATAATCCAAGTATAGTAGGCTCTTCGAGCTTGGCAAAATCAATAAATAGTTAAGGGATGGATGCATAAAGATATATATTTAGTTAATGTCTTTTTCAAAAAAAATATTGTTAATATCTTATTGGCATACATACCAACTTTGAGTGATAGTCATACTCTGGATAAATCAAATTATCATTGGTTTAATGATTAGACCGAAGGTATTTGTAAAATCAATACCTAGTCGTTGGTGAAATCCTTTGGCCATTATATGTGCTTTATATCTAGTAATATATTCATTTGGTTTCTCTTAATTCGAAAGATCTATTTACACTTGATGACATTTTGTGCGATGTAAGATAATATAAAAGTTTATGATATTGTAGAGTATAATATTTTATTCCTTACATATGTTTTTGTGTTAATATAGAGATTTTTGGGTCTGAGTAATACTTATGGGTTCAAAAGGGTTAGGCAAAGAATTTATAACAATGCGAAGATCAAAGATTTGACGTAATTTGAATGTGTTATTTTTTGATTATATTATCGTATGATGTTTAAACTTAGTAGTATGATTAGGTTGTGTTGATAGTATGTAAATTGATGAAGAGTTAGCGACATGTACCTATGTTGGGAAAAATTATTATAGTGAAATAATTCTTTTCCCTTTTTTATATTAAAATGAGTTCCTAATCAAAATACCAACTTGTTATCAAAAATAAATATTAACCAGAGTAGCATAAATAGTAAAATAATAAATTAATCACAAAGTGAGACATTAAAATTTTTACGTAAAAAACCTAATACGGGAAAAACCATGGTACCATAGTCCACTTCAAACTTCCACTATCACTAATAATGATAACAGGTTTATAGTAACTCCTCCAGAATAACCAAAGAATCACAGTAATATCAAGAACACAGATCTTGGTTCAACATTAACATATCATCACCACTAAAGATAAATTTAATGAAAAGAAAATCTTAGGTATCACAAAATTTGTATAATATGAAAGTACTTTAGAGAGGATAAACTATAGATCGATACCGTTAAGATTGTAGAGCTTACTACAAGGATTCTTCACATAAAATTTGAGCCGAAACCAACGAAGTTTAGCTGCTTGATCATCAACCAAAAGTCCTAAAACTTTAATTTTTTTTTCTTTTTCTCTATGTTCCTTTTCTCAGCGTCAATCACTAATCACTGTTCGTTGCACGCATGCCTTCACTGCCCTCCTTAAGTTATGCACACCACTTCCTTTTTTTATTTTTTTAATAAATCAGATTTGGGCTTAATGCTTAAATCATCTAGTCCAAGCTCACATATGGGCTGGACCCAACAATTCTCTTCCTCTAGCTCATATAGTGGGTTGTACTAAGCCCGTTCTTCATATACATACTTCAAGCTTCTCCTTAGGTAAAGACTGTTAACATATCTAATCCATTCTCATTGGTATGTACATTTTCCAAGTGCAATTCTTTCATCTCAAATACATTACGAATCTAGTGATATCTAACATCAATATGCTAAGATCTAGAATGATATGTTGAATTCTTGAAGAGGTGAATGACACTCTAACTATTACAATAAACAGTATATCCTTTTTGTTTCAAGCTCAATTCCTATAGAAACTTTTTCATCTACAAAGCTTCCTTATAGGCTTTAATAAATGTTATATATTTTGCTTCTATGGTTGATAGAGCAACACAATTATATAACTTAGACTGCCAAGAGACTGCTCCCCCTGCAAATGTCATTAAGAATCCCAAAGTGAACTTCCTAGAATCAGTATCACATACCATATCTGTATCTATGTACCCCTCTAGCATAGGTTCATCACTGCCAAAATATAAACACAACCTAGAAGTACCTCTTAGATATCTTAATATCCATTTCACTACTTCTTAATGTTTCTTACGAGAAATTGACTACAACTCTAATTACATGAGCTATGTCTGCCCTAGTACAAACTATAGCATACATCAAAATGCCTACTGCAGATGAGTAAGACACTCTGGATATTTTTTCTTTTTCTTTCTCACTTGTGAGACATTGTTTTGAACTAATCTTGAAATGACCTACAAGTGAAGAACAAACTGCTTTGGCTTTACTCATGTTAAATCTTTCAAGAACTTTTTAATGTAGGTCTCCTAAGATAGCCAAATCTTTCCTTTCTTCCTATCACGAAGAATCTTAATGCCAAGTATTTATTTCACCGATCCCAAGTCTTTCATGGCAAAAAACTTACTTAGCTCACTTTTAAGCTTCTCAATTTTACCAGCATCATGGCCAATAATCAGCATATCATCAACATATAGCAGAAGAATAATTAAATCATTATCTGAAAACTTCTTTGTAAACATATGAAGAACAAACTGCTTTGGCTTTACTCATGTTAAATCTTTCAAGAACTTTTTAATGTAGGTCTCCTAAGATAGCCAAATCTTTCCTTTCTTCCTATCACGAAGAATCTTAATGCCAAGTATTTATTTCACCGATCCCAAGTCTTTCATGGCAAAAAACTTACTTAGCTCACTTTTAAGCTTCTCAATTTTACCAGCATCATGGCCAATAATCAGCATATCATCAACATATAGCAGAAGAATAATTAAATCATTATCTGAAAACTTCTTTGTAAACATATAATGATCAAATGTGGTTCTATTGTACCCTTGGCTCATTATAAGAAATCAAACTTCTTAAACCACTGTCTTGGTGCTTATTTGAATTCATATAAGCTTTTTCTAATCCTGCACACTAGATTTTCTTTTCCCTTGACTTTGAAAACTTCTGGCTGCTCTATGTAAATTTCTTCTTCTAAGTCACCATGAAGAAATACAGTTTTCACATTAAGTTGCTTAACTTCTAAATTCAAGAAGGCAGCTAAACCAAGAACAACTCGGATAGAGGACATTTTCACCACAAGAGAAAATATTTTCTTCAAAGTTAATACCTTTCTCCTGATTGAATCATTTCACAACTAGTTGTGCCTTGTATCTTTGTTATGAACTATTATTTTTAGTCTTTAATTTATAAACTCATTTATTCTTGAGAGCTTTCTTCTTTTTATGCAACTTTACTAAAGTCATAGGTATGATTCTTAAGTAAGGATCTCATTTTTTCTTGCATGGCTTTAACCCGCTCATTCTTATGCTCATGTAGAATAGCTTCTTGGTAAGTTTATGACTCTCTCCCATCAGTAAGCATAACATACTCATATAGAGGATATCTGGTAGATAGTTGTCGCTCTCTTGTGGAACTTCTCAATGGAATCTCAATTGGTGGTGTATGTGCTTATTCAGTTAGTTCGACATCATCAACTATAGGAGTATCATTACTGACATTCTCACAACAATCTTCTTGTTCATCTCCCCCATGATCATCATGAACTACAAGTAAAAGAACTGAACCCAAACTCTAAGAAATATAAACAGAAGTTTTTAGCTTCTCAACATTATCACCATCATCAAATAATTGGTTTTCAATAAATACAACATCTTTTCTTCTAATAATCTTCTTGTTCACTAGATCTCATAATCTATACCCAAACTCTTCATGATCATACACTAAGAATATATATGTTTTTGCTTTATTATGAAGCTTGGACCTCTCATCTTTTAGAATATGAACTAATACTTTACACCCAAAAACTCTCAAGGGATTGTAAGATATATCTTTTCTTTTCCATACTCTCTTTGGAACATCACCTTTCAGAGAAACTAATGGAGAAATATTTATTAGGTCAACTGTAGTTCTTATAGTCTCCCCCCAAAATGACTTAGGTAACTTGGCATGGGAAAGCATACACCTAATCCTTTCTTCAATGGTTTTGTTCATCCTTTCTATCATTCCATTCTACTGAGGAGTTTTAGGAACTGTTTTATCAAGTCTGATACCATGGAACTTGTAATAACTCTCAAAAGGGCCCTTGTACTCGCCAATATATCTGCTCGAACACACTTTAGCTTTCTATAAATTTTTCTTTCAATACTGACATGAAACTCCTTGAAAATATCGAGTACCTAGTCTTTAGATTTCAAAATAAAACCCCAAACTTTTCTAGAATGATCATCAATGAAAGTAACAAAACAAAAGAGCACATCAAAGAGTTTTAGTTTGTATAGTACAAACATCAGTATAAATCAAATCAATAATATTTGATCTTCTAGATGATGGATATGTATGAAAGGCAACTCTGTATGTTTTTCCAACTAAGAAATGATAATAAGATTTAAGAGATGTACATTGCTACTCTAATAAGAACTGTTTTCTAGCAAGAGTTTGAAGTCCCTTCTCGCTGATATGACCAAGCCTCTTATGTCAAAGATCTATGCTTTCACCCTTCTGAATTGCATTAATCTCTCCTTTGTGTAGCTTAGCTTCTATGATATAAAAAAAAGTTTAGCTTATTTTCTCTCGTCATAATTAGAGAACCTTCAGTGAGTTTCCATTTGCTTTCACCAAAATAGCATGTAAGTCCCTCATCATCAAGTTTTCCTGTAGATATCAAGTTAAGACGAATATATGAAACATAACTAACATCTTTGAGTATCAAGTTACTCCCAATACTGATCTCCAAGCAAATATCTCCAATACCCACAATCTTAGATGTACAATTGTTTTCTATTCTGACATTACCAAAATCACTAGGAGTGTAAGATCTGAAGAAATCACTATGATAAGTATCATGAAATGAAGCATTATAGTCAATTACTTAGTTACTGTCCTGAGCTGTAAGATTGACATAATCGTCATCATAGACAATAATAATATCATCTTCAGCAGCAACTGTATTTACCTCTTTCTTATTTTTCTTCCTTTTATTCTGTTCTCGCTTCCAAAACCTACACTCTTTCTTCGTGTGACCTGGTTTATTACGGTGTAAACATTTTATATCTCTTATAGACTTGGATCTTCCACTATAATCATGTGAATTTTTACTATAACTTCTTTCATATCTTTCTTATTTTTCAGTGACAAATGCACTAGAAGAAGATTATCCCTGTTCTTTTCTTTTGACATCTTCATTTAGCAAACTGTCTTTAACCATATCTATAGTTAGAGTCCCCTTTGGCGTGAAGTTACAAATTGTCGCCACATAAGTTTCCAAACTTTCTAGTAAAGAGCTAAGAAGTAATAATCCTTGCATCTCATCATCTATATTCATTTTCATAGCAACCAATTTATTTGTAAGACTCTGAAACAGGCTTATATGCTCGATAATATTATCACCATCTTTATACTTCAAACTTATAAGCCTTTTGAGGAGAGAAATTCTATTTCCCACTATATTTTTCATAAAAAGATTTTTTAACGTTTTTCAAACAACATCAGCTTTAGTTTTATCAGAAATATATTCATACAAATTTATATCTATCCATCTTCTAATATAGACAATAGATTTTCTATGTTGAACATCTTATTCCTCATCTTCCATAGTAGAAGGTTTATTTTTAACCTTGATGGGTTTGTACAAATCTTTGTAATAGAGCAAATCTTTCATCATACGTGAATAATTTGATGAGTTAAATTTAATCATACTATTTGACTATTCCATTTCAATCACACAAGAAAAAAACTAACACTAAACAACCTATTGCTCTGATATCATTTATTGGGAAAAACTATTATAGCGGAATAATTTTTTTTCCTCTTTGTATCAAAATGAGTTCCTCATAAAAATATGAACTTGTCATCAAAAGCAAATATTAACTAGAGAAGCATAAACAGTAGAATAATAAATTAATCAAAAAGTGAGACACTGAAATTTTTACATGGAAAACCCAATACAGGAAAAACCACAGGACCGTAGTCCACTTCAAACTTCCACTATCACTAATAATGATAATATATTTATAGTAACTCTTCTCCAGAATAACCAAAGGATCATAGTAATATCAAGAACATGAATCTTGGTTCAGTATTAATTTATCATCACCAAAGATGGATTTCATAAAAAAAAATTTTATGTCTCACAAAGTAGGTATACAAGGAAAGTATCTTAGAAAGGATAAAATCTAAAGTTTAGCTGCTCGATCATCTAGCAAAAGCCCTAAAATCTTAACTTTTTATCCTTTTCTCTCTCTCCGCACCACCACTATTCGCTGCATGCACGCCTTCGCTGCCCTCCTCATGTCACGCACACCACTTAATTTTATTTTTATTTTTTTAATAAATCATATGTTAGGACTCTAGCTAGGAGAGTCCTAATTGAGAGGGACATTCATGTAAAACTATTAGGACTTTAGCTAGGAGAGTCCTAATTGAGAGGGACATTCTGTTAGGACTCTAGCTAGGAGAGTCCTAATTGAGAGGGACATTCTATTAGGAGGTTTTTTCTTAGAGAAGAATTAGGAGTTGTAAGGAAATAGGAGTCTTGAGTAGGAGTCCTATTAGGAGTTGATTAGAAGTAAGAGTCTTAAGTAGGAGTCCTATTAGGAGTTAGGGTTTAGAAGCCCTATAAATAGCCATGTATTCCTCCTCTTTTCTCAAGCAATAGATGAAACTTTTCTGCAGCCTTTGAGCAGCACTTGGAGGGAGGAACCCCTATAGAGTTCCAAGGAGGCCGATCCCCTAAAGAGATCAACCCCAAGTTTAGAATCTGCAAGGGTTCTAACACCTGGTATCAGAGCAGCGTTCTTGGCGTCTCGCTGCCCTTCCACAGCCATCCATCAACCCTCCACAACCGTCCAAAGCAATTCCCACAATTGCTTAAAAGATCATCGCCGAATTCCGCCATCATCTCCACCACCACGGATCATCCTTTGATCTCCCCGTGAATTGCAACAGGTTCTAGTTTTCTACCTTACTGCTGCTGCAATTTAGTTATCTTTATTTGAAAATTCCAAAAAAATTATTCCTATATTGCTGCAAAAACTTTTCGTCATAAAGTTTTCATCTCTACGACGAAAGATACATTGCAGAATTCCAACCGTATAGCACTGTCTGTTTGATCTTGCTACTATATTTTTTCTATCCAAATCTCCACGAAATTTTATGACATCTTTGACACTTCCTAACAGCAGATTTCCCTTTGGTTTTGTCAAAAAATTCTCAAATTAACCATTGATATTTTACATCTAATCTGCTATACTTGAAAATCTGCACCGTAAAATTTCAACCGCATAGCACTGATTGTTTGATCTTGATACTATGTTGTTTCTATCCAAATCTCTACGAAATTTTTATGATAGCTTTGACACTTCCTAGTAGTGGATTTCCCTTTGGTTTCATCAAAAAATTCTCAATATAAACTTCTGATCTTTTACGTCCAATCTGCTATACTTAAAAATCTATGCTGTAGGAAATTTCAGCCGCATATTATTGCCTTAACCCATCTATTTGCAATCTTTTTTGAATGAAATTTCTTATACACTTTATAGATCATCTTGGCTTCCATCTAAGATTGATCTATTGAGGAATTCATCTCTAAAACCGATTTTTGTGTTGCTATAAATTTTCATCGTAAACTGTTGAAATTTTTCGACGAGAATTCTGCTATCGCAACTTGCACCAATTTCCATGCTATTATACTGCCGAAATTTTCTTGATTAAATTAGTCATCCTTGCTGTCATATAAACTATGGTTTTGCTATCAATTCCCTCCTCAATTCTCTCAAGTTTTTGGTGGAAATTACGTCGAGAAACCGCTGTTTCTTCGACGACAATTCTGCTCTTACAAGACAGCACATACTTGCTGCAACTTCCACTGATTTCTCTCAAACCTTTGCTGCCATCTACCACAGATCCAAAACTTTCATCCACAGCCCTAAAACTCCACCAAACCACACCCTAAAACTACACCCAAAACAACCACAAAACAAGCCTAAATCGTAGCCTACATCCACCGATCCACCAACCCTTTCGACCATCACTTCTCTCAACCTATACATGCCTTTAACCTGACAACAAAAGAGAGATCTCAACATCATAGATTTGGAGGCATATACTATGGCATCTAAGGAGGCAATCGATGCTAAATTCAAAGCCTTGGAGGCGTGAATGGAGGATAAGATTCGGATGCTCTTTACCGAACTCAGATTGGGCCGACTACTAAGCCCGAAAAAATCATATCAAGGAGAGAGCTTTGCCCAATCGCACCAGGCCCGAAGAGATAAGTTCCAAGGGAGGGGAGGCTCTATGATCGATCCCAACTATCCACGCATAAGGGTGGACTTCCCTAGATGGGAAGAAGGAGACCCGATTGGTTGGATCTTGCACGCGGAGCGATATTTTCGGTAGCACAAAACCGCGGATGCATCTATGGTGAAAATTGCAGCTATACATCTTGAAGGGGATGCTATATAGTGGTTTGACTGGTTTGAACATACTTATGGAGTCCTTTCATGGCAACAATTCAAAGAAGGACTGCTGATCCGCTTTAGACCAACCGATTACGAGAATATTGACGGACAACTAGCAAAGATCCGACAAACCTCCACCATTCAGGAGTACCAAACCAGGTTTGAAAGGTTATCTAATCAAACTCTTGATTGGTCTCAGAAACAGCTATTGAGGACCTTTATTGAGGGCTTGAAGCCAGAGATCCGAGGAGAAGTTAAAGCGCGACAACCGTACACGCTTATGGCAGTCATCTCTTTTGCACGACATCAAGAGGAGCAATTGAACCATGAAGCTCGAAGGACTAGGGTCACTCCTCAACCAGTAATATTGAAGCCCTTAGCCCCCCCTACTGTTGACCGAGTCCCTGCACCAAAAAGGTTGACAAGAGAAGAGCTTCAGGAGCGATCTGCGAAGGGGTTATGTTGGCATTGCGACGAGCCGTGGAGCCATGAGCATCGCTGTAGTAAAGGGAGACTTTTTATCATTGAACCAGTAGAAGAAGAGGTCATTGAACATCCAGAAGAGAGCATTGAACATAAAGAAGAAGATGCAGAAGAAGAGCCACAACCGATCGAAGTTACGGTACATGCACTAGCCGGCTACTCAAACCCGCAAATGATGAAAGTTGGAGGCCTTCTCAAACAACAACTGATCACTGTTTTCATCGACACGGGCAGCACTAATAATATCCTAAACAGTAAGGTTGCTATCGGAATGGCATTACCTATCGAGAATCGTTGCAGGTTTGATGTTAAGGTCACCGACAGACGGATTTTGAAGTGTGATCATAGGCGCCCGCAGGAGAAACTATTGCTGCAGGACCAAGAGATAATTGCAGATTTCTTCCTTCTCCCTTTTGAAGATCATGTGGCCATGCTCAGAATTAAATAGTTGACAACATTAGGTGATTTTTCTTGGAATTTAATGAAACTAATTATGAAATTTTACAATAAGGAGAAACAGGTGATACTGCACGGGAAACGTGGGGGCGACGTAACGATGATTTGCACACAACAAATGAAGAAGGTTTTGCATAAAGCATGCAGTGGCTTTTTGGTACAACTTGAGCAGCAAACTAAGGGAGAGCCAACAAAATTGGAAGATCCAAATCTACTTCCTTTGCTTACTGAATTTTCAGATATATTTGACGAACTACGCAACCTACCTCTTACCCGTCGGCATGATCATTGTATAACGATTCTTCCAGGCCAATCTCCAGCAAATGCTCAGCCATATCAGTATCCATATCTCCAGAAGGATGAAATAGAAAGAATTGTAAAAGAGATGCTCAAAACAGGAGTTATTCGGCCATGTTGTAGCCCCTACTCTTCACCGGTGCTCCTCATACGAAAGAAGGATGGAATATGGCGATTATGTGTTGATTACCGAACTCTCAATGGCATAACCATCAAGGATAAATACCCTATTCCAATAGTAGATGAGTTGCAAGATGAAAGGGAGCACAAATCTTCACAAAGCTGGACCTTCGATCCGGGTATCATCAAATACGAGTATGCGAAGAAGACATACCGAAAACCACCTTTTGAACACACAATAACCACTATGAATTTTTGCTTTTTTCAAAAGAAGGTGGAATATCTTGGGCATATCATATCAGAGGAAGGTGTGGCAGTAGACCTCTTCAAAATTGGAGCAATGCAAAATTGGCTGACCCCGAGGAACATAAAATTGCTACATGGCTTTCTGGGTTTAACAGGCTACTACTGCAAGTTCGTGAAAAATTATGGAGAGATCAGTGCACCACTTACTTCCTTTTTGAAAAAAGATGTCTTTCAATGGTCGGACAGAGCCTCCATTGCCTTCGACAAACTTAAGGCAGCCATGACGACGACGCCGGTGCTAACACAACCAGATTTCAACCGACCCTTCATTATTGAGGCCGACGCATCTGGAGTCGGAATTGGAGCAATTCTCATGCAAGATGGTCGACCACTCGCATACACTAGCAAGGCATTATCTGCTTCCCATCAAAATAAGTCAACATATGATAAGGAGATGCTCGCCATTGTGCGCGCAGCAACGAGGTGGAGACCCTACTTGATTGGTCGACGATTTCAAATTAAAACCGACCATAAAAGCCTCAAGTACTTTTTGGAGCGAAAGATATCATCCCCTGAGCAGCAAAACTGGGTAACAAAACTTCTTGGATTTGATTATGAAATAACTTACAAAAAGGGGAAAGAGAATGTTCTTGCAGATGCGCTTTCGCAGCTACCCGAGCAAGCTGAAGTTTTGGCCATTTCACTTCTGACCAGCGACTTCCTTGTGGATATTAAGATGGAATGGTAGGAAGATTCAGAGACTAGTAAGATTATAAAAAAATTGGAGGAAGAACCAAGCTCCGTAGCTCATTACAATTGGGACTCAAAAGAATTACACTATAAGAGTACTAAATTGAAAAGGAGTATGGAATATCACTCAAAAACCGACGGCCAGACAGAAGTTGTAAATAGGTGCTTGGAGATAGCCCAAAGCCACCCACCAAATATGACTACCCAAGGAGAACTTCAGACTCAGCCAAGTGTCATTATTGATCGACGGATTATGACTCGACGACGACGATCCACTACTGAATTGCTAATACAGTGGGCAAACCTACTAACAGAAGATGCCACTTTGGAGAACTATGATGACTTGAAGATCAAATTCCCAAAATTCATGAATCGTCAGCCTCGAGGACAAGGCTGATTTGAAGAGGGCGGGTTTGTTAGGACTCTAGCTAGGAGAGTCCTAATTGAGAGGGACATTCATGTAAAACTGTTAGGACTTTAGCTAGGAGAGTCCTAATTGAGAGGGACATTCTGTTAGGACTCTAGCTAGGAGAGTCCTAATTGAGAGGGACATTCTGTTAAGACTCTAGTTAGGAGAGTCCTAATTGAGAGGGACATTCATGTAGGAGGTTTTTTCTTAGAGAAGAATTAGGAGTTGTAATGGAATAGGAGTCTTGAGTAGGAGTCCTATTAGGAGTTGGTTAGAAGTAAGAGTCTTAAGTAGGAGTCCTATTAGGAGTTAGGGTTTAAAGCCCTATAAATAGCCATGTATTCCTCCTCTTTTCTCAAGCAATAGATGAAACTTTTCTGCAGCCTTTGAGCAGCACTTGGAGGGAGGAACCCCTATAGAGTTCCAAGGAGGCCGATCCCCTAAAGAGATCAACCCCAAGTTTAGAATCTGCAAGGGTTCTAACACCTGGTATCAGAGCAGCGTTCTTGGCGTCTCGCTGCCCTTCCACAGCCATCCATCAACCCTCCACAACTGTCCAAAGCAATTCCCACAATTGCTTAAAAGATCATCGCCGAATTCCGCCATCATCTCCACCACCACGGATCATCCTTTGATCTCCCCGTGAATGGCAACAGGTTCTGGTTTTCTACCTTACTGCTGTTGCAATTTAGTTATCTTTATTTGAAAATCCCAAAAAAATTATTCCTATATTGCTGCAAAAACTTTTCGTCATAAAGTTTTCATCTCTACGACGAAAGATTCATTGCAGAATTCCAACCGTATAGCACTGTCTGTTTGATCTTGCTACTATGTTTTTTCTATCCAAATCTCCACGAAATTTTATGACATCTTTGACACTTCCTAACAGCAGATTTACCTTTGGTTTTGTCAAAAAATTCTCAAATTAACCATTGATATTTTACATCTAATCTGCTATACTTGAAAATCTGCACCGTAAAATTTCAACCGCATAGCACTGATTGTTTGATCTTGATACTATGTTGTTTCTATCCAAATCTCTACGAAATTTTTATGATAGCTTTGAAACTTCCTAGTAGTGGATTTCCCATTGGTTTCATCAAAAAATTCTCAATATAAACTTCTGATCTTTTACGTCCAATCTGCTATACTTAAAAATCTATGCTGTAGGAAATTTCAGCCGCATATTGTTGCCTTAACCCATCTATTTGCAATCTTTTTTGAATGAAATTTCTTATACACTTTATAGATCATCTTGGCTTCCATCTAAGATTGATCTATTGAATTCATCTCTAAAACCAATTTTTGTGTTGCTATAAATTTTCATCGTAAACTGCTGAAATTTTTCGACGAGAATTCTGCTATCGCAACTTGCACCAATTTCCATGCTATTATACTGCCGAAATTTTCTTGATTAAATTAGTCATCCTTGCTGTCATATAAAATGTGATTTTGCTATCAATTCCCTCCTCAATTCTCTTAAGTTTTTGGTGGAAATTACGTCGAGAAACCGCTGTTTCTTCGACGACAATTCTGCTCTTACAAGACAGCACATACTTGCTGCAACTTTCACTGATTTCTCTCAAACCTTTGCTGCCATCTACCACAGATCCAAAACTTTCATCCACAGCCCTAAAACTCCACCAAACCACACACTCAAAATGCACCCAAAACAGCCACAAAACAAGCCTAAATCGTAGCCTACATCCACCGATCCACCAACCCTTTCGACCATCACTTCTCTCAACCTATACATGCCTTTAACCTGACAACAAAAGAGAGATCTCAACATCATAGATTTGGAGGCATATACTATGGCATCTAAGGAGGCAATCGATGCTAAATAAAAAGCCTTGGAGGCGCGAATGGAGGATAAGATTCGGACGCTCTTTACCGAACTCAGATTGGGCCGACTACTAAGCCCGAAAAAATCATATCACGGAGAGAGCTTTGCCCAATCACACCAAGCCCGAAGAGATGAGTTCCAAGGGAGGGGAGGCTCTATAATCGATCCCAACTATCCACGCATAAGGGTGGACTTCCCTAGATGGGAAGAAGGTGACCCGATTGGTTCGATCTTGCACGCGGAGTGATATTTTCGGTTCCATAAAACCGCGGATGCATCTATGGTGAAAATTGCAGCTATACATCTTGAAGGGGATGCTATACAGTGGTTTAACTAGTTTGAACATACTTATGGAGTCCTTTCATGGCAACAATTCAAAGAAAGACTGCTGATCCGCTTCAGACCAACCGATTACGAGAATATTGACGGACAACTAGCAAAGATCCGACAAACCTCCACCATTCATGAGTACCATGCCAGGTTTGAAAGGTTATCTAATCAAACTCTTGATTGGTCTCAAAAACAGCTATTGAGGACCTTTATTGAGGGCTTGAAGCCGGAGATCCGAGGAGAAGTTAAAGCGCGACAACCGTACACGCTTATGGCAGCCATCTCTTTCGCATGACATCAAGAGGAGCAATTGAACCATGAAGCTCGAAGGACTAGGGTCACTCCTCAACCAGTAATATTGAAGCCCTTAGCCCCCCCTACTGTTGACCGAGTCCCTGCACCAAAAAGGTTGACAAGAGAAGAGCTTCAGGAGCGATCTGCGAAGGGGTTATGTTGGCATTGCGACGAGCCGTGGAGCCATGAGCATCGCTGTAGTAAAGGGAGACTTTTTATCATTGAACCAGTAGAAGAAGAGGTCATTGAACATCCAGAAGAGAGCATTGAACATAAAGAAGAAGATGCAGAAGAAGAGCCACAACCGATCGAAGTTACGGTACATGCACTAGCCGGCTACTCAAACCCGCAAATGATGAAAGTTGGAGGCCTTCTCAAACAACAACTGATCACTGTTTTCATCGACACGGGCAGCACTAATAATATCCTAAACAGTAAGGTTGCTATCGGAATGGCATTACCTATCGAGAATCGTTGCAGGTTTGATGTTAAGGTCACCGACAGACGGATTTTGAAGTGTGATCGTTGGCGCCCGCAGGAGAAACTATTGTTGCAGGACCAAGAGATAATTGCAGAGTTCTTCCTTCTCCCTCTTGAAGATCATGAGGCCATGCTCAGAATTAAATGGTTGACAACATTAGGTGATTTTTCTTGGAATTTTATGAAACTAATTATGAAATTTTATAGTAAGGAGAAACAGGTGATACTGCACGGGAAACGTGGGGGCGACGTAACGATGATTTGCACACAACAAATGAAGAAGGTTTTGCATAAAGCATGCAGTGGCTTTTTGGTACAACTTGAGCAGCAAACTAAGGGAGAGCCAACAAAATTGGAAGATCCAAATCTACTTCCTTTGCTTGCTGAATTTTCAGATATATTTGACGAACTACGCAACCTACCTCTTACCCATCGGCATGATCATTGTTTAACGATTCTTCCAGGCCAATCTCCAGCAAATGCTCAGCCATATCAGTATCCACATCTCCAGAAGGATGAAATAGAAAGAATTGTAAAAGAGATGCTCAAAACAGGAGTTATTCGGCCATGTTGTAGCCCCTACTCTTCACCGGTGCTCCTCATACGAAAGAAGGATGGAATATGGCGATTATATGTTGATTACCGAACTCTCAATGGCATAACCATCAAGGATAAATACCATATTCCAATAGTAGATGAGTTGCGAGATGATAGGGAGCACAAAAATCTTCACAAAGCTGGACCTTCGATCCGGGTATCATCAAATACGAGTATGCGAAGAAAACATACCGAAAACCACCTTTTGAACACACAATAACCACTATGAATTTTTGCTTTTTTCAAAAGAAGGTGGAATATCTTGGGCATATCATATCAGAGGAAGGTGTGGCAGTAGACCCCTTCAAAATTGGAGCAATGCAAAATTGGCTGACCCCGAGGAACATAAAATTGCTACATGGCTTTCTGGGTTTAACAGGCTACTACTGCAAGTTCGTGAAAAACTATGGAGAGATCAGTGCACCACTTACTTCCTTTTTGAAAAAAGATGTCTTCCAATGGTCGGACAGAGCCTCCGTTGCCTTCGACAAACTTAAGGCAGCCATGACGACGACGCCGGTGCTAACACTACCAGATTTCAACCGACCCTTCATTATTGAGGCCGACGCATCTGGAGTCGGAATTGGAGCAATTCTCATGCAAGATGGTCGACCACTCGCATACACTAGCAAGACATTATCTCCTTCCCATCAAAATAAGTCAACATATGATAAGGAGATGCTCGCCATTGTGCGCGCAGCAACGAGGTGGAGACCCTACTTGATTGGTCGACGATTTCAAATTAAAACCGACCATAAAAGTCTCAAGTACTTTTTGGAGCGAAAGATATCATCCCTTGAGCAGCAAAACTGGGTAACAAAACTTCTTGGATTTGATTATGAAATAACTTACAAAAAGGGGAAAGAGAATGTTCTTGCAGATGCGCTTTCGCAACTACCCGAGCAAGCTGAAGTTTTGGCCATTTCACTTCCGACCAGCGACTTCCTTGAGGATATTAAGATGGAATGGCAGGAAGATTCAGAGACTAGTAAGATTATAAAAAAATTGGAGGAAGAACCAAGCTCCGTAGCTCATTACAATTGGGACTCAAAAGAATTACACTATAAGAGTACTAAATTGAAAAGGAGTATAGCATATCACTCACAAACCGACGGCCAGACAGAAGTTGTAAATAGGTGCTTGGAGATAGCCCAAAGCCACCCACAAAATATGACTACCCAAGGAGGACTTCAGACTCAGCCAAGTGCCATTATTGATCGACGGATTATGACTCGATGACGACGATCCACTTCTGAATTGCTAATACAGTGGGCAAACCTACTAACAGAAGATGCCACTTTGGAGAACTATGATGACTTGAAGATCAAATTCCCAAAATTCATGAATCGTCAGCCTCGAGGACAAGGCTGATTTGAAGAGGGTGGGTTTGTTAGGACTCTAGCTAGGAGAGTCCTAATTGAGAGGGACATTCTGTTAGGACTCTAGTTAGGAGAGTCCTAATTGAGAGGGACATTCATGTTGGAGGTTTTTTCTTAGAGAAGAATTAGGAGTTGTACGGGAATAGAAGTCTTGAGTAGGAGTCCTATTAGGAGTTGGTTAGAAGTAAGAGTCTTAAGTAGGAGTCCTATTAGGAGTTAGGGTTTAGAAGCCCTATAAATAGCCATGTATTCCTCCTCTTTTCTCAAGCAATAGATGAAACTTTTCTACAGCCTTTGAGCAGCACTTGGAGGGAGGAACCCCTATAGAGTTCCAAGGAGGCCGATCCCCTAAAGAGATCAACCTTAAGTTTAGAATATGCAAGGGTTCTAACATCATATTTAGGCTCAAATAATCAGTCTAAGCCCACATATGGGCTGAACCCAACAACCTGGTCAAACTGATACACTTTGGTATCACTTGGTTGAAGAGAGGGTAAGGATATTATTTATAGTGCCAAAGGTATTGTATCATTGGGTATTGCAAAATGAATTGATGGAGAGGTGGATGGAGAAGTTGTAGAAGAGGTAAGGTGTTATTGAACTAAGGTAATAAGAGAGTACAAATTTAGAGGTGTTGGGTCCAGCCCATATGTGGGCTTGGACAATTGGGCTTTATTGAACCCAAATGTTAATTAAAAGGAAAAAGGTGAGGGCAGCAAATTAGAGATCAGAGCGTACGCAGCAAACACGCACAACGAACTATGGCGGCGCAAAGAAAGAGAAAAAGGAGAGAGGGCAATGAGCAGCGAGCGTGCGAGTGAGCAGTAGAGAGAGAAAAGGAGAGAGAAAGATTAGGAACTTGAGTTTTCTACAGTTTACCCTCTCTGAGGTACTTTCCTGCTATACCTACTTTGTGAGACTTAGAATTCCTTTTTGATGTGATCTATCCTATATGATAATAATATGTTATTCTTAAGCCAAGATCTATGTTCTTGATTTTATTATGATCCTCTGGTTATTCTAGAGAAGATTTACTATAAATATGTTATCATTACTATTAATAGTGGAAGTTTGAGGTGGACTATGGTCCCATGGTTTTTTCTCACATTGCGTTTTCCATGTTAAAAGATTTGGTCTCACTATGTGATTGATTTATTGCTCTATTGTTTATGCTATTCTAGTTGATATTTGCATTTTGATATCAAGTTGATATTTTGATGAGGAACTCATTTTGATACACAAAGAGAGAAAAGAATTATTTCGCTTTAAAAGGTTTTTCCCAACAAGTTGTATCATAGCAATAGGTTATTTGGTGCTAGCTTTTTCTGGTGTGATTTAAATGGAGCAGTCAGATAGTATGATTAAATTGAACTCATCAAATTATTCGACTTGGAGACGTATGATGGAAGATTTACTTTATTGCAAAGATTTGTATAAGCCTATCAAGATTAAAGATAAACCTTTTACTATGAACGATGAAGAATGGGAAGTTCAACATAGAAAAGCTATTACCTATATTAGATGATGGATGTATATAAATCTGCATGAGCATATTTCTGATGAAACCAGAGCTGATGTTATTTGGCAAAGGTTAGAAAATCTCTTTGCGAAAAAGATAGTGGGAAATAGAATTTCTCTCCTCAGAAGGCTTGTAAATTTGAAATATAAAGATGGTGGTAATATTATTGAGCACATAAGCCTATTTCAGAGTCTTGCAAAAAGTTGGTTGCTATGAAAATGAATATAAATGATGAGATGTAAGGATTATTTCTTCTCAGCTCTTTATCAGAAAGTTAAGAAATGTATATGGTGATAATTTGTAACTCCACGCCAGAGAAGACTCTAACTATAGATATAGTTAAAGACAGTTTGCTAAATAAAGATGCTAGAAAGAAAGAACATGGTGAATCTTCTTGTGGTGCATTTGTTACTGAAAAACAAGAAAGACGTGGAAGAAGTCATAGCAGAAATCCACATGGATATAGAGAAAGATCTAAGTCTAGAAGAGATATCAAATATTTTTATTGTAACAGATCAGGTCACATGAAGAAAGAGTGTACGTTTTGAAAGCGAGAACAGAATGAAAGGAAGAAAAATGAGAAAGAGACCAATACAGTTGCTGCTGAAGGTAATATCACTATTGTTTGTGATGACGGTTGTATTAGTCTTATAGCTCAGGATAGTAATTGGGTAATTGGCTCTAGTGCTTCATTTCATGTTATTTCTCATAGTGATTTCTTTAGATCTTATATTGTTGGTAATTTTGGTAATATCAGAATGGGAAATAGCGGTACATCTAAGATTGTGGGTATTGAAGATATTTGCTTGGAGACCAGTATTGGGAGCAAATTGATACTCAAAGATGTTAGTTATGTTTCAGATATTCGTTTAACTTGATATCTAAAGGTAGACTTGATGATGAGGGCTTTGCACATTATTTTGGTAAAAGCAAATGGAAACTCACTAAAGGTTCTCTAATTGTGGCAAGAGGAAAGAAGTTAACTCTTTTTATGTCATGGAAGCTAAGCTACACAAAGGAGAGATTAATGCAATTCAGAAGGGTGAAAGTATAGATCTTTGGCATAAGAGGCTTGATCATATCAGCGAGAAGGGACTTCAAACTCTTGCTAGAAAGTAGTTCTTACTAGAGTTGCAAGGTACATCTCTTAAATCTTGTGATCATTGCTTAGCTGGAAAAACATATAGAGTTGCATTTCATACATATCCATCATCTAGAAGATAAAATGTTATTGATTTAGTTCATACTGATGTTTGTACTATGTAAACTAGAACTCTTGGAGGTGCTCTTTATTTTGTTACTTTTATTGATGACCATTCTAGAAAAGTGTAGGCTTTGGCTTTGAAATCTAAATACCAGGTACTTGATGTTTTCAAGGAGTTTTATGTTAGTGTTGAAAGAGAAACTGGAAGAAAGCTAAAGTGTGTTCGATCAGATAATGGTGGCAAGTACAGGGGTCATTTTTAGAATTATTGCAGGTTCCATGGAATTAGGCTTGAGAAAACAGTTCTTAAAACTCCTCAACAGAACGGTGTGGCAGAAAGGATAAACAGAATCATTGAAGAAAAGATTAGGTGTATGCTTTCTCATGCCAAGTTACCGAAGTCATTTTGGGGGGAAGCTATGAGAACTATAGTTGACCTTATAATTTTTTCTCCATCAGTTCCTCTGAAAGGCGATGTTCCAGAGAGAGTATGGAAAGGAAAAGATATATCTTATAATCATTTGAGAGTCTTTGGGTATAAAACATTTATTCATATTCCCAAAGATTAAAGGTCCAAGCTTGATAGTAAGGCAAAAGCATATATCTTCTTGGGATATGGTCATGAAGAGTTTGGTTATAGATTATGGGATTCAGTGAACAAGAAGATTATTAGAAGCAGAGATGTTGTATTTCTTGAAGACCAATTGTTTGATGATGGTGATAATGTTGAGAAGCCAGAAACCTCGGTTTATATTCCTTGGAGTTTGGGTCCAGTTCCTTCACTTATAGTTCATGATGATCATGGGGGAGATGAACAAGAAGATTGTGGTGAGAATGTAAGTGATAATACTTCTACAGTTGATGATGCTGAACCAACTGAACAACCACCTCCACCACTAGTTAAGATTCCATTGAGAAGATCCACTAGAGAGCGACAACTATCTACCAAATATCCTTCACATGAGTGTGTTATGCTTACTAGCGAGGGGGAGAGCCAGAAACTTACCAAGAAGCTATTCTACATGAGCATAAGAATGAGTAGGTTAAAGCCATACAAGAAGAGATGAGATCCTTACTTGAGAACCACACCTATGACTTAGTAAAGTTACCTAAAGAGAAGAAAGCTCTCAAGAATAAGTATGTTTACAAATTGAAGACTGAAAATAATAGCTCACAACAAAGATACAAGGCACAACTAGTTGTGAAAGGATTCAGTCATAAGAAAGGTATTGACTTTGAAGAAATATTTTCTCTAATTGTGAAAATGTCCTCTATCTGAGTTGTTCTTAGTTTGGTTGCCCACTTGAATTTAGAAGTTGAGCAACTTGATGTGAAAATAACATTTCTTCATGGTGACTTAAAAGAAGAAATTTACATGGAGCAACCAGAAGGTTTCATAGTCAAGGGAAAAAAAATCTGGTGTGTAAGCTTAAGAAAAGCTTATATGGACTCAAACAGGCACCTTGACAGTGGTACAAGAAGTTTGATTCCTTTATGATGAGCCAAGGGTACGATAGAACCACATCTGATTATTGTGTGTTTATGAAGAAATTTTCAGATGATTATTTTATTATTCTACTGCTATATGTTGATGATATACTGATTGTTGGTCATGATGCTAGTAAAATTGAAAAGCTTCAAAGAGAGCTAAGTAAGTCTTTTGCCATGAAAGGCTTGGGATCGATGAAACAAATACTTGGCATGAAGATTCTTCGTGATAGGAAGAGAAGAAAGATTTGGCTATCTCAGGAAACTTACATTAAAAAGGTTCTTGAAAGATTCAACATGAGTAAAGCCAAAGCAGTTTGTTCTTCACTTGCAGGTCGCTTAGTTCGAAACAATGTCCTACAAGTGAGAAAGAAAAAGAAGAAATATCTAGAGTGCCTTACTCATCTGCAGTAGGCAGTTTGATGTATGCTATGGTTTGTACTATGCTAGATATAGCTCATGCAGTTGGAGTTGTCAGTCGATTTCTCTCTAATTCTGGAAAGGAACATTGGACAGTAGTGAAATGGATATTAAGATATCTAAGAGGTACTTCCAGGTTATGTTTATGTTTTGGCAATGATAAACCTGTGTTAGAAGGCTATACAGATGCAGACATGGCAGGTGATACTGATTCCAGGAAGTTCACTTCGGGGTTCTTGATGACATTTGCAGAGGGAGCAGTCTCTTGGCAATCAAAGTTACAGAATTGTGTTGCTCTATCAATCACAGAAGTAGAATACATAGCAATTACTGAAGCCTGCAAAGAAGTTTTATGGATGAAAAAATTTCTACAGAAATTAGGCTTGAAACATGAAGGATATACTGTTTATTGTGTTAGTCAGAGTATCATTCACCTCTCCAAGAATTCAACATATCATTCTAGATCCAAGCATATTGATGTGAGATATCACTGGATTCGTGATATGCTCGAGATAAAAGAATTACAGTTGAAAAAAAGTGCATACCAATGAGAATGGTTCAGATATGTTGATAAAGTCTTTGCCTTAGGAGAAGCTTGAAACATGTAGACAAAGAGCGGGCTTGGTACAACCCACCATATGAGTTGGAGGGGGAGAATTGTTGGGTCCAGCCCATATGTGGGCTTGGACAATTGGGTTTTTTTGAGCCCAAATGTTAATTAAAATGCAAAAGGTGAGGGCAACGAATTAGAGATTAAAGTGTGCGTAGCAAACGCGCGCAGCGAACTGTGGCGACGTAGAGAGGGAGAAAAAGGAGAGAGGGCAGCGAGCAGCGGCGCACAGAGAGAGAGAGAGAGAGAGAGAGAGAGAAGAATAGAGAGAGAAAAGGAGAGAGAAAGATTAGAATCTTGAGTTTTCTGTAATTTACCCTCTCTGAGGTACTTTCCTGCTATACCCACTTTGTGAGACCTAGAATTTCTTTTTGATGTGATCCATCCTATGCGATGATGATATGCTCTTCTTGAGCTAAGATCTATATTCTTGATGTTTTTATGATCCTCTAGTTATTCTATAGAAGATTTACTGTAAACCTGTTATCATTACTATTGATAGTGGAAGTTTGAGGTGGACTATGGTCCCGTGATTTTTTCCAACATTGAGTTTTCCATATTAAAAATTTGGTCTCACTGTATGATTAATTTATTGCTATATTATTTATGCTATTCTGGTTTATATTTGTATTTTGATATCAAGTTGGTATTTTGATGAGGAACCTATTTTGATACACAAAGAGGAAAAAAATTATTTCGCTTTAACATGTTTTTCCCAACAAGAGAACCATTAGTTGATATGGTTTGATGTATGCTTGATGCGGTTTGAGGTATACTTATATAAACCAACTGATGGATGATTATCGTAGTGGCTCACATTACTAAAGAAATAAGATTTTAGAAGGAATGTATGGTCTTAACAAAAAGAACATGACATGATTTAAAGGCCTTGTGAGTTTGAAGATCAAAGTATTGAAAAGCATTATGCTCAAGGGATTACTTGATGAAAACACGTGACTTGAATCGTGGTATTAACTTATGTGAAGAATAAAAACATAGCCAATGATGACATAAATAATCAAATACTTTGAGTTTTCGAAGGTTTGAGATTTTATAAAATAGTCTTTCAAATAGTGACTAGTATCATAAGATTGGAGTGAACATGTAGATAATGAGGTAGACCATAATTTGAATAGTTACTAAATAAAAGGCTAGTGATATAGAAGCTTAGTATATAAGAGTATAAATAATTTCAATTGTGTTGATGTTTTCACTCAACAGAGCCAATTAATTTAGGTGTGTGCGGTGATAACTTAAGATGTTGTATACTACATAAGGTGAGTTAAGTTATTAGAGCTTAGTATTTACCTCCTTCATCAAAGTAAACTATTTTAATGATAGATTAAATGAAGCTCTTGCCCACATTTCTAAAATAAGTAAAGATTATGGTGACTTTAAATTTATGTTTGAAATGATAGAGTCATATATATTTAGTGAAGAGTCTATTAGGAACAAGTCGGCACTAAGAGAGAGGGGTGAATTAGTGCAGCGGTAAAACCGTCGGTTTAATAAAAACTCTTCGTATGATTAAAACCGATTTTGAAAATATGCTTAAATTGAAAGCATATTCGTAAACGTATTGAAGGCAGTTTGTAGTTAATGTAAATTGCAAGAAGTAAATGTAAACCAGATTTTATAGTGGTTCGGTCGTTGTGACCTACATCCACTCTACCGATTCCTCTTCCGTCGAGGCCACTGGCATCCACTATCGGTCTTCCTTCAATAGGCGAAGACTAACCACCTTTTACAACTCGATTATCCTTTTACTGAGTTTAGGAGATAACCCTTATACCCCCACTTACTCCTCTCTCAAACTATTCTAACACTTATAACTTTGAGAGGAGTTCACACAAGATTACAGCAGCGTTTCTTTCTTTTTTACTCTCAAGTCTTGTGTGTGTTAACCAGGGATGAGAGGGGGTATTTATTGGCCTCAAGTTGATTTAAACTTGGAGCCTAAAAATATCTCATCCCGAGTTTCCTAAGTATATGCGGTACCATCGCCTATGTTTGGCGGTACCACTGCTAGTGTCAGTCTGACACTGACACTACACTAGGCGGTACCATCGTTGGCGGTACCACTGCCTGACATTGGGTAGTACCATCGTCCAGACTGGCGACACCACCGCCTGACAGCCTCTCGGAGATTGTGCCATGACGGTGCCACCCCTTTGTCACGGACTTAGCTGGTTTTGCCTAAGTCGTGCGGCACCCTTGTGTGTCTGTCCGCAAATGTCAGCCACTCCGAAGCCTTCCATGGTCCTTTAGGACCCACAAAAGAGAAAACGGGCTAGAGAAAATGCCTCACTCGGGATCCACAAGCAAACATCTCCGAAAACACTTCATAGACAATGCAAATTACAAACAGATTTTACTAGCTCTGAACAGTTACACAACAAAGGATCAAAATGGTCCATTACAGACCGAAAATCTCTCACAAGTGTCCACATGACACAACCTTTATTTACAAGCCTAAAATGACCACCAAACCTAACTAAAATGGGACTATTAAGCCTTCAAATATCCCTCTACATGCTAGGCAAAGTATGAACATACCAAAAGATATGGACATGCATAAGCATTATATCAAATATCCTGTTTAGAAGTATGTCCGTGACATTCTCTCCCACTTATTCCTTCGGCATCCTCATCGAAGCCTTTGCCGACACTGCAACTCCTCGCCTTTGCTAAGTCTTCAATCTTCTACTCCAGCTGCAATGTGCCTTTTAGCTCCTAACTGCTCTCCGCTATTATTTTTGAGTAGTCGAACCTTTGATCCATCATGCTGCTTCAACTAGCCAATGACTCTGACTCTAGTGTGGGGTTGGCTGAGTTGTATTGATTCCTGTTAGTTCCTGCGGATCCTCCAGATGAAGGAAAATACCATTCTTACTGCGTCAGTCTCTCAAATGCCTCATGCTGCTTGAACTGGGTGGATGCTTGTTGGAGCTTTAACGAGCATCGTCTCGCAAACTTCTGAAGTTTTGGGTCCTTCCTCCACAAAATTTGCCCATTGACTCTTCTTTCACTTAGTTGTCACTTCCAAGTAGGTTTGCATCACTTCCGCTTTCGATTGACATTTCATTGGGAATTGAAGCAGACAATCTACTTTCAGTAGCACTGATCATCGTTGGTGAGGATTTGACAACTATTACCTTCCATTATCTTCGAAGGGTCTTTGAACCTGTGCAGAGCTCCTCTGCTGGATAGATAAGATAATTGGGATACTTGGTTTTGCCCATTCTCTTAAGGATTGAGAAGGCAAAGGTTACTTGACTTCGCTCGCCTCCTCGAGGTTGTACTCCATGCATCGAGCTGGTTACTGGCCTTCGCCTGCTCTTTGCTCACACTTCTGAAGCACTTGAAGTATTTGCACTCCTTGCATTGAGTTAGTTACTGTGATTCACCTTCTCAATGCCATTGAACTTTTGGAATGCAAGAAGTTTTCACCCCAACTTGGAGTAATTCTCTAATAGATCTGGTCGCCTCTGGAATTGTACCGTCTTCTGCATCAACCCTGTCGCCTACTCCACTAAGGAGCAAAGGTACAGCACTGCGTATTGCCTACTTCGTTCCTTGGTCATGCACTCTTGCATGATCCGAAGTCCTTCAATTTCGGTTATTTTGATGAGAAGCTCGTTGACATCAGTCTTACGTAGTTCCTTGGCCTATGCCCTTTAGCCTTGTCTCGGTACTTAGAGTTTGCCTCTGTATGCTCCACCTCCTAGACCCCTTTCACGACCAAGCACTCTCCCTCCATGAGAGCAAGGGATCAATGACTTTCACGGAAGTCCTACCTCTGCGGTACCATGGAGCTACCATACCCATGGCCCTACTATCCGTCGCCTCGCATCTGCATCCCTTTTCTTCACGATCAGTAGATATGTCTCTGTGGCACTCCTCCGAGTCCACCTCAATTCTAACTGATGCTTGATTTTGGGTAGCTAAGTCCCTTTGGACTCGTCGTCGCTTCTTCGCCCCTTTCGACCCCCTTCTTCAATACCTCTGTGTTCTCCAAGTAGCTCCCTGTTGGGAAATCTTGGGGGCGACATCATATACGCAGCGGAAGAACAAGAAAACAAAATCCCTGATTCCCAAAAAGATTGTTTGTCGTCGTACGAAGATTGGTGCGCAAAGTCCGCGAAACTTAAAACTACGTATAGAGTAGATTGTGTTACCTAGGGAGATCGTATATCCCTGTTTCCTTACAAATCCTTGGGAGAGGGTGAAGGAGGTCAAGCATCCTCCTCTCTAGCGGTGATCCACACAATAGAGTTGCGACGACGCTCCTCAAAACTCCAGGCCTACTCTGAGGTGGAGAGGGAGAGGAGAATAGGAAAGGCAAGCAAAGGCTCTAGCCCATAAGGCTCTGAATCCCTCCTATTTATAGAGGTCCCCTATCAAACCCTAATGGGTCCTCCCCTAGTGGGTATTGGATCTGCATCCAATAAGACAAGGGCTCCGTCGGATATCTCATATCTGACCTCTACTCATCGCAATGCCTACCAAATGTGTGTGACCCTCTAAGACCAATATCGAGCTGGCCGTGAGTCATACCCGTCAGAACTCCTTCTAACTCAGTGAATTATTATCTCTGTAATAATTCACTCGACTCATCGACTACGGACGTACTAGGCCACTACGCCGTAGTCCCCAGACGATACAGGGGAATCCAATCCATTGGTCCTATCTGTCCTCAATTACCGTGTACCTATAGTCCCTCATCCATCTAATATCCCAGAGATCGTATATCGAGCATGGTGCTGTCAGACCCATACGGTTTCTACTCGAGTCTCGCTCTAATCGGATTCTCCCGGATAACTCTTTCTCTCTCAACCCGAATGACCCTAGCTAGAGATTTGTCTGAGCAAGAACACATGGGATATTCTTCTCATGACGCCGAGAGTGGATGATCCTCTATCGACACTCAATAGCCCTCGTAAGGTCGACTACCACTCCCAATGACCAACTGTACTAGATCTGGGACAATCAAACCTATAAGTCTAGTATCAAAGAGTGGAGGACTCATACAGGACATCTTTGGTGTCTCAAGTCTAAGGACCAGATATACCACTAGGACTACGAAATCGCTGTTTGACAATAATGCATCATCAACCATCCAGCATTCCGTAAGCGGATCAATTAGTGAACTCATTCTCCAATGAGCACCTGTACTGTATCCCTAGTGTCCCTACATGAGCAACTATGAGACCAGCTGCATCCATCATATGGACGGGTATACAGCACACCAGTCTGTCCGGTTATCACGATGTCCCTCTCGAGTAACCTATGACCGGGATTATTTAGGATATGTATTTAAAGGTGAATCGATCTCATTATCGTGATCTCATCACGATCCGATTCCCATTGCACAAATCCAAGGACATCACAATATATATATGCACATATGCAATAGTTATAAAGTGATATACGCCAAAATATAATAAGCAAAAAGATTCTGTATCAAGTCACACATGCCATCACTCATGTGATTGGCTTGCTGGGTACTTATGACTAGCAATCTCCCACTTGACCTAAAGCCAATCACCTATGTGTCTGATCCCCATCAGACCCCTGTGACGCTTAAAGACAATCTGAGACAACGTCTTTGTTAGTGGATCTACAATGTTATCTTCGGATGGAACTTTTTCCACTGCTACATCTCCTCGGGTTACGATCTCCTTGATAAGCTGGAACCTCCTTAGAACACTTCTGTTGAGACCCGGGTTCCCTTATTTGAGTAATCGCCCCATAGTTGTCGCAATATAAGGAAGTCGACTTCTCGCTATCCAGAACGACTCCCAAATTTGTAATGAACTTCTTCAACCAGACTCCCTTCTTTGCTGCATCTGATGCAGCAATGTACTCCGCCTCTGTGGTCGAGTTAGCAGTAGTATCTTGCTTGGAACTCTTCCAGCACAATGCTCCTCCATTCAAGGTGTACACATACCCTGAATTCGACTTGCTATCATCGACATCAGACTGAAAACTTGAGTCAGTGTAGCCTTCAACCTTAAGGCTATTACCTTCATATACTAGTAAAAGATCCTTAGTCCTTCTCAAGTACTTAAGGATACACTTTACTACTTTCCAGTGCTCCAAGCCTGGATCCACTTGATACCTGCTCGTGACACTCAGAGCATGCGCTATATCAGGCCTAGTACATAGCATGGCATACATGATAGACCCTATTGCTGAGGCATAAGGTATCATATTCATTTTTGCCCTTTCTTCTGGAGTCTTTGGGGACATACTCGTAGAAAGCGATATCCCATGTCTCATCGGTATGAGACCTCTCTTGGAATTTTCCATGCCAAACCTTTTGATAATGGTTTCTATGTACCTGGACTAGCACAAGCCAAGCATCCTCTTGGATCTCTCTATAGATTCTAATCCCCAAGATATAGGATGCTTCCCCTAAGTCCTTCGTAGAGAAGTGTCTAGATAACCAAGCCTTTACTGTGGATAGCATTCCTACGTCGTTCCCAATGATGAGGATGTCATCCACATATAACACCAAAAAGGTGATAGCACTCCCACTTACCTTCCTGTACACACAAGGCTCATCTTCGTTCTTAACGAAGTCATAAGATCTGATTGCATCATCAAATCTTATGTTCTAACTTCGGGAAGCTTGCTTTAGAACATAAATGGATCTAAGCAACCTACACACCTTATCTGGGCAGTTCTTGGATATGAATCCCTTAGGTTGCATCATATACACCTCCTTCTTGAGGTTCCCATTGAGGAATGCGATTTTCACATCCATCTGCCAGATCTCATAATCATAGTGTGCTGTAATAGCCAATAGAATTCTAATGGATTTAGCATTGCTACGGGTGAGAAGGTTTCGTCGTAGTCAACACCTTGCCTTTGACGATACTCCTTAGCCACTAGCCTTGCTTTATAGGTCTCTACCTTTCCATCTACTCTGATCTTTTTCTTAAAGATCCACTTGCAACCGATAGGTACAATACCTTCGCGCGCATCAACTAGGTTCCAAACTTTATTGGAGTACATAGAATCCATCTCAGAATTCATGGCTTTTTGCCACATCCCAGAGTCTATACTCATAATAGCCTCCTCGTAGGTCTGAGGATCAATATCCTCAACATCCTCTCCTCTAATATGTCCCACATATCCTTCAGGAGGATGAGATACTCTATCAGACCTGCGTAAAGTTGAAACTTGTGTATTAGGTACCTGAACAGACTCGGGCTGTAGAGTGGTGCTTGAGCTTGGTTCTCCAACCTCGCTCAACTCTATCATTCTCCCACTATCTCCGCCAAGAATGTGTTCCTTCTCAAGGAACATTGCTCTCTTAGCTACAAAGACCTTTTGGTCCTCGAGATGATAGAAATAATACCCACAAGTTTCCTTGGGGTATCCCACAAATTTGCATCGCTTTGTCCTTGATTCTAACTTATCGGGGTTGTGTCTTTTAACATGGGCAGGGCAGCCCCAAATCTTAACAACCTTAAGATCAAGCTTCTTCCCTTTCCATATCTCATATAGTGTAGACACTACCGACTTAGTTGGAACTCTATTCAGAAGGTAAGTTGCGATCTCTAGGGCATATCCCTAGAATAAGATGGGTAGGTCAGCGAAACTCATTATGGACCGTACCATATCTAATAGCGTACGATTTCTCCTTTCAGAGACACCATTGAGCTGAGGTGTATAAGGAGGTGTCCATTGGGATAATATCCCATGGTCCTTGAGGAATTGAGTAAACGCTGTACTTAAGTACTCACCTCCTCGATCTGATCGAAGAGTTTTGATACTCTTTCTAGTTTGATTCTCCACCTCATTCTTATACTCTTTGAATTTCTCAAAGGCCTCGGACTTATACTTCATTAAGTACACATATCCATACTTTGAAAAATCATCAGTAAAGGTAATGAAGTAGGAGTAACCACCAATGGCATGAGTTAACATGGGTCCACATACATCACTATGTATGAGTTCCAACAGCTCAATGGCTCTCTCTCCAATTCTACTAAATGGAGAGTTGGTCAGTTTTTCACGAAGGCAAGGCTCGCAAGTTGCATATGACACATAGTCGAATGAATCTAGATATCCATCATTTAGCAACTTTTGAATCATTCCCTCATGGATATGACCTAGCCTACAATGCCATAGGTATGCACTGTTCACCTCATCTCGTTTCCTCTTAGACACTTACATTCATGATATGTGGAGTAGTGTCTTGCATAAACAAACCTTTATGCAATATTCCTCTTGTCAATCTCCCCTCGGTTTTGCTAGAATTTACAATAAATTGTAGATGTAATAAGCAATACTGGTATCTAATACCAATGCAATATCACAAAAATCTGCCAATTGGAGATTGATCATGAATGTACCTGAAGCTTCTCCAAGCTTCTATTTCGCCCTTTCTGCAAAGTACTCTTTGTAGTTCCTCTTCCAGTGCCCATCTTTACCACAGTGGAAGCACTGGCCTTTGTCCTTTGCTGGGTCTTTCTTAGCAACCTTTGCTTTACCTGGTTTGCCCTTGCCCTTTCCCTTCTTAAGGGACCTTTCTGCTTTCCTTTTCTTTCTAGTCTCCCTAGTGTAGAGAACTGGTTTCTCTTTCTTAATAGTACTCTCTGCCTCCCTCAACATATTGAGGAGCTCTAGGAGAGTCACCTCAAGCTTGTTCATATTAAAATTCATTATGAACTGTGAAAAGGAATCTAGTAGGGACTGAAGCAAAATGTCCACACACAAGTTATCCTCTAGGACCATTCCTAGACCTGTGAGTTTCTCTATCCACTCAATCATCTTTAGGACATGGTTCTGAACCGGTGTCCCCTCAGTCATCCTAGCGCGGAAAATGCTCTTGGATATCTCATATCGTTGAGTCCTTCCCTGTTCCTCAAACAATTTGCGGACATATAGGAGAATGGATCTGGCATCCATCTTTTCATGTTGTCTCTGTAACTCAGGAGTCATAGAGCCCAACATATAGCACTGAGCAAGAGTGGAGTCATCAATGTACTTCACGTAGCGAGCGATCTCATCCTCGTTTGCCCCTTCTTCGGGCGTAAGCATCACTGTATCAAGGACGTCCACGATTTTTTCCGCTGTGAGAACAATTCTCAAGTTACGGAGCCAATCCGTATAATTTGGACCAGTGAGGCGGTTGATATCAAGTATGCCACGTAAGGGATTTGAAAGCGACATTTTCTGAAAATAAAGATGCAGCAGAAATGAATAACATGCAGATTTTACAAGAAATAAACTATCAAGATATGGACTTCTATCTTAATATGCTCCCACTATTTTACTAACGAGTCACGCGACACCCTCAGCAAGTGAAACGGAAGTCTCCGGCAGACTTCTAGTGGGGATCAGGATCCAATCAGCGTCTTAGTGTAACCTCGAGGGACTCGACCAATCACACTAAGCCTAAAAGGTAGGCAACTCTTGCCGATCACAACTCCTTGTGATTCCCGTCCTGTTCGGCCTCTGAATCACCATGGCCTCGAGGGACTCGACCAACCATGATGCTCGGTTAAGTCAACACCTTCGTTACAAGATGAGTCTGATTTGATGATATACCCTCGAGGGACTCAACCAAGCATACCATGCCCTCAGGTCACCGATGACATCTCTATGTCATAAGCAAGATAGCGAATCGCGATATAGGTGAGTCTCGAGGGACTCGACCAACTCAACCTACACCGGGAATCAGTTCCTACTTATAACGTTGGAAGGCCACGTGGGTCAATCTAATTGCCTCACGTTTACCGACTTAATATTATCGAGAGATGTTTCTATGATTTGGTCTCCTAATATGACATGTCACACATATACATATTTAATATATATCTACATCGCATGCAAATATATATACATATCTAGTATGTGTATAAGCAATCACACCAGATGATCATGGACCACAACCTAATATGATTAGGCCCGAGCCAGTAGGCCTAATCACTCACATCATGATCTATGTGTGCAACGGTGCATCTCCATGCCCTGTGATCGTCCATCTCGTCCTCGTCGGTTCCGTCGACATCTTGATGCATCTTCATGTATCACGATCGTCCGTCTCGTGGGTCTCGTTATCGCATCCATGCCCCCGCTGTGCCTCCTCATGTGATTACAACTTAATCATAGGCACGCAGGCCCGACAATAAACGAGAAATATAATGGAGGCTCGCAGACCTCAATAATAATAATCACAAATACACACATCACACAGTCCATGATCATCCGTCCACACATCATACATCACATGTATAAATAATAATCATCATGTAGGACTACTAGATAATAATAAAAATAATAATCAACTAAATCTTTTAATTAATTAATATTTTCTAAAAATTATGGACATGTAGAGAATTTCTCAATTCCTAAGGGTATTTTCATAATTTGGATAAAAGACAGAAACTAGAATTTCTCAAATTCACAGGGGCAAAACTATCTTTTTACCCAAAACCCTAATTCCCTCTTACTGCTGCCGCCACCCTGTTGGCTGCGGCCTGTGCGACGGGGCGAGGGCGCTGCCCTCGCTTGCAGGCGACACACCCGCTGGCGGCGCTGCCGCTACAGGTGGGCGCCGCCCCCCGCAAGCGCCGCCGCCTCCACGGGCGGTTCTGCCGGCGGGGCAACGCCCGCAGGCGGTGTTGTCCCGCCGGGTGGCCGCCCCTGTGGGGGGGGGGGGGGGGGGGGGGGGGGGGGGGTGGGGGTTTCGCCCGCGGGAGCAGCGCCGGCAGGTGTCGCTGCCCTACGACTTCTCAGCCCGCGGGCCGAGGCGCCCAATCTGCCCGCGAACTACCAGCCCCGCCGGATGCAAGCCTGCTGCAAGCAGGCCGCCGGCCAGCTGTTGCAGACGCAGCCCCTGTGCTGTCCACCTTCGGTTGCGCTGCACGCATGCAGATCATGGGCAGCAACTATTGCTGCCCTTCCTTGTTTTTACGTCAACGATTTTGACGTCAAAATTCTTCCTAAACACAACACACGCAGTTCAAAACCAGTCATTTGCACGAACAACCTGGCTCTGATACCACTGTTGGAAAATCTTGGGGGCGACATCATATGCGCAGCGGAAGAACAAGAAAACAAAATCCCCGATTCCCAAAAAGATGTTCGTCGTCGTGCGAAGATTGGTACGCAAAGTCCGCGAAACTTAAAACTGCGTATAGAGTAGATTGTGTTACCTAGGGAGATCGTATATCCTTGTTTCCTTACAGATCCTTAGGAGAGGGTTAAGGAGGTCAAGCGTCCTCCTCTCTAGCGGTGATCCACACAACAGGGTTGCGACGGCGCTCCTCAAAACTCCAGGCCTGCTCTGAGGTAGAGAGGGAGAGGAGAATAGGAAAGACAAGCAAAGGCTCTAGCCCATGAGGCTCTGAATCCCTCCTATTTATAGAGGTCCCCTATCAAACCCTAATGGGTCCTCCCCTAGTGGGTATTGGATCTGCATCCAATAAGACAAGGGCTCCGTCGGATATCTCATATCCGAATCTCTACTCATCGCAATGCCTACCATATGTGTGTGACCCTCTAGGCCCAATATCGAGCTGGCCGTGAGTCATACCCGTCAGAACTCCTTCTAACTCAGTGAATTATTATCTCTGTAATAATTCACTCGACTCATCGACTACGGACGTACTAGGCCACTACGCCGTAGTCCCCAGACGATACAGGAGAATCCAATCCATTGGACCTGTCTATCCTCAGTTACCGTGTACCTATAGTCCCTCATCCATCTAATATCCCAGAGACCGTATATCGAGCATGGTGCTGTCAGACCCATACGGTTTCTACTCGAGTCTCGCTCTAATCGGATTCTCCCGGAGAACTCTTTCTCTCTCAACCCGAATGACCCTGGCCAGTGATTTGTCTGAGCAAGAACACATGAGATATTCCTCTCATGACGCCGAGAGTGGATGATCCTCTATCGACACTCAATAGCCCTCGTAAGGTCGACTACCACTCCCAATGACCAACTGTACTAGATCTGGGACAGCCAAACCTATAAGTCTGGTATCACAGAGTGGAGTACTCATACAGGACATCCTTGGTGTCTCAAGTCTAAGGACCATATATACCACTAGGACTACAAAATCACTGTCTGACAATAAGGCATCATCAACCATCCAGCATTCCGTAAGCGGATCAATCAGTGAACTCATTCTCCAATGAGCACCTGTACTGTATCCCTAGTGTCCCTACACGAGCAGCTATGAGACCAGCTGCATCCATCATATGGACGGGTATACAGCACACCAGTTTGTCCGGTTATCACGATGTCCCTCTCGAGTAACCTATGACCAGGATTATTTAGGATATGTGTTTAAAGGTGAATCGATCTCATTATCGTGATCTCATCACGATCCGATTCTCATTGCACAAATCCAAGGACATCACAATATATATATGCACATATGCAATAGTTATAAAGTGATATACGCCAAAATATAATAAATAAAAAGATTCTGTATCAAGTCACACGTGCTATCACTCACGTGATTGGCTTGCTGGGCACCTATGACTAGCACTCCCTTTGGTCGATGGAAAGATAGACTGTAACTCCCATGCATGGCCTCTGCCATCACGTTGTAGGATTTGCACCAATTATGTTCTCCTTAGCTTCCTTGATAGCAACATTCGCTTACTCGACCTTATCCTCTGACTTATCGGGCTCCCTTAAGCGAATATGGGCTCTGGAGTAGTCCAACTCTCCAACTGCTTTGATTATACCTCTGTATGATCAAATCCCTCCCCTAGGACTCATTGGTACTTGCATTCGAACTTTTCCCTTGGTGGAACACAGCCCCCATATGTTGATGACCAAGGCTTTCATTCGATGCAAAATTAGATGCACGCATGGAAGACCCGCCTCTATGGTACCATGACCTTCACTCCTTGAATCCATAGCCCTTCTTGCCGTCGTGTTGTTCACCGAAGTGGAGCTTCCAGTAGCTCTCGATCATACCTCTGTATGATCTAGTCTCTCACGGGACTCACTGGTACTTGCATTCGAACTTTTTCCTTGGTGGAACACAGCCCCCATATGCTGATGACCAAGGCTTTCATCCGATGCACGCACGGAAGACCCGCCTCAGCGGTACAATGGCCTTCACTCCTTGAATCCATAGCCCTTCTTGCTGTTGTGTTGCCAATCATACCTCCGTATGATCTAGTCCCTCACGGGACTCATTCATATGTATCGCATTGCCACGAACTGTTCCACCATGATCCGCTGCACTATATCGCCTCCTGGTGACATCTCCATTGCATTCTGATCCTTGTGGGATGAACTCGAATTATGATCCCTCCATGTGTAGCCTCTGCCAATACATCACAAGGTCTCTTCCACCTTCGATTTTGTTCGCTCCTTTGGCAATCAACCTTTATTCACTCACTCTCGGGTCACACCTAGATGAAGCACTATCTAGGATAGTCCGTCGCCTAGTAGCTTCCAAAGTCCCCCAACTTCACTGCAATTAGTGCACTATTGTTTGGATCCTGGGCCTCTACCCCTACCGGCACAATCTTCGCTGCACATCGCTCCCTTTATGGCAACTTGAATGACAACACTATGGCATATTCTTCAAGAGTACCCACTTCCGCATCCTCTTGCCCCGTGCTAAGGCCTTCTGAACCCAACTTCGCCTCCGTAAGTTGAGTCGCCTTAGTTCCTCCATCAAATGCTTCTCCGAGATTATGTGCATGTGCCCAGAAGCTCCCTTCGTCTTTGGCACCATGCAAGATGAGTCTGCTCCATCAGAATGAAGGACCCATGGAACAACATAATTCCGCTCTTGCCTCTGCAAGAGTTCATGTCCTTGACCTCTGTCCAAGGAAAGCATTGTGCCTCTGCTCCATATTCCATCTTCTATGCTGGCTCTCTTCATGCGGCTTGGGTACTTCACCAAGTTACACCTAAGTTGCTTTGCTCCTCGTTTTGCATTGAGTTGATGGTGGCCCTCACGCCCACCATTCCATGGGTCAGCCCTCCCTTGAGTCCGATCTCCATATCGACTCCAAATGTGCCTTCATTTGTGTTGCTTTGGGTCGCTCTCCCACTTAATCTCGCAATGCATCCACCAATGCATTCTCTCGAGCGAGATCATGCGACGACTCCTCGCCGCTTGCTCAATCCATTGAGCTTCGTGGAGTTATTGTTTGTTGAGGTACTCCTCCTCAACATGTGAGGTCCATCCCACATGATTCTCTCTCTAGAGAGCCAAGACTTATCCCTCCTGGATAACTATCCCATTGGAGCAACATCTCTCTTCGTTTCGGAGACCACCATCCCCTTAGACTACTCTGATTTACTGAAAAAACTGTGCATTGTTCTGCCTCTTGCAAACGCACTTGCTAGATTGTGACTCCACATTAATACAGCCCCCGCTGCACCACTCAAGGCCTAGCAACATGCTGAACTCATTGCACACTTCAGCCTCCTACGGACGTATCCTTCACATGCCGAAAAGAAAGTTTCAATGCTCCATGGCGCCGAGTTTCGATTGCCTTGGGATGGCCGTGAACATTCCATCGTCCGCATACAAGCCCATGTGTGAGTACCGAATTCTTTGAGTTAGCAATTCCCCTCACCTCTGTGAGCTTTGCACAACTCTTATGGTCGCTAAGCAACTCATTCCACCTTGCATGGTCTCATCCTTTACCAAGCGCCTCGCTTGCCTTGAGCACCATCAAGTATAGTTGTCAACGTTGAGCTGTAGCTCAAACTCAACCATCCCAACCTTTGTGCGCTCCACATTCTTCCAAGCTTGCCTGTTCTCGTGGTGCCTCTTGCGCAAAGGATTGTCCATTCCTCTGAATGTCAATCTCAGATGCTCGCTCCTCCGAGCGACTCCTTTTCCCTATATCTCCATGCATGTTTCCCCCAAACGATCGCGCGTGTGCTGACTGCCCTCAACGTAGCCCCGCTAGGTCCCCCACATTTGCATGCTAAGTGTTTCTATGAGTGCTTGTCCCGCTCTGATACTATATGTCATGGACTTAGCTGGTTTTGCCTAATTCGTGCGGCACCATTACGTGTCCGTTCGCAAAGGTTAGCCTCCCCGAAGCCTCCCATGGTCCCTTAGGACCCACAAAAGAGAAAACAGGTTAGAGAAAATGCCTCACTCAGGATCTACAAGTAAACATTCTAGGAAACACTTCGTAGACAATGTAAATTACAAACATACTTTACAAGCTCTGAATAGTTACACAACAAAGGGTCAAAATGGTCCATTATAGATTGAAAATCTCTCACAAGTGTCCACATGACATAATCTTTATTTATAAGCCTAAAACGACCACCAAATCCAACTAAAATAGGACTATTAAGCCTTCGGCTTTCCCTCTACATGCTAGGCAAAGTATGAACATACTAAAAGACACGGACATGCATAAGCATTACATCAAACATCCTCTTTAGAAGTTTGTCCGTGACACCTTGGGTCATTGTTTGGGCCTTTCATTGGGCCCAACATAGTCCATACATAGGCCCAACTGGCCCCAAATTATATTGGCCCAATTCCAATCCTAATTATATGCTAACTATGAAATCTAAGACAGTTACTAAGCTAAACAAGTTCATAAGTTTAGGTTTCTTCCGGTGAGCTTTCGGCAATCTTCCGGCGAACTTTTGATGAACTCTTGGCAATGTTCCAACGGACTCTTGGCAAGCTTCTAGACTTCATGACGATCTTCTTGGCGAGTTCCGACGAGCTTCTTCGGCAAGCTCCTAGACTTCTCGATCAATTCCGGCAGAACTTCCGACAAACGTCCGGACTTTTGACGAACTCTCGAACTCTCAATGAAATCTCGTTCTCGACTTCAGGACTTTATTTTTCTTTATGCCTTGCTATCGTAGTTAATCCTGCACACATAAAATATATTTCTATCTAGACAATTATTACTAAGCATGAATCATGTTGTTCGGCATGTCCATTGGTTCATCAACGCTTTGTCCGATTCTTCGGTGCATCGTCCTCTCTTGCGGCATATTGCACAATCAGCCAATTAACCTATGCAACTCTGATATCCTTAGTGCAATATTTGCTCTTATTGACCCGATACCCGAAACCATGGCCCGAAGCCTTCTATCGATACGTCGACCGATCCTTCGGCGCGATGTCCAATCTTCTGACATGTTTCTATTAGGATCAAGAGCACTAAGAGGGGGGGGGGGGGGGGGTGAATTAGTGCAGCGGAAAACCTTCTGCGATTAAAATCGAAAACTGCTTTCGTTCGATAGAAGTGATTTTGGTAAGAAAGCCGATTCGTAAATCACTTCAACTTTTGACTAGGAGAGATACAGCAAAGATATGAACGCAGTTTGCAGTTATGAAGGAAATCAGAATATAAGCGCAAACTGAAATACAATGTTCATACGATAAAAGCGATTTCGGTATAAAAGCTGATTAGTAAACCACTTTAACTTGAGATAAGGTGAGATGCAGTTAAAGCAAAGATATAAAGGTAGTTTGCAGTTATAATGGAAATCAGAACGTAAGCGCCAACTGAAATACGACGTTCGTACGATAAAACTTATTTACGTTTTAAACCCCGATTCAGAAAGCACTGAACTTTGAAACACGTTCGTAAAAACACAGAAGGCAGTAAGCTATTAAAGAGGTTTGCAGTAAAGATAAGATGCTCAAAGTAAATGCAAACCGAGATTTAGAGTGGTTCGGTCAATCTTGACCTACTCCACTTTTGGCTTCCTCCACCGACGTCAACTAGAGGCCTTCCTTCAATAGGCGAAGGCCATTCACCCTTTTACAGTTTCACTCCTTTTGACGGGCTTAGGAGACAACCCTTACAGAATTTTCTCTCCTCTCTTTACAACTCAGAACTTGGAAGAATAGAGGGAGAAGAACTTTTGGCCTTTACAACAATTTTGAGCTCTAAGAATCACAGAAAAAGATCAAGATTTCGGTGTAAGTTGATATCCTTTCAGTGCTGAATGGGTGGGGTATTTATAGGCCCCAACCCAGTTCAAATTTGGAGCTCAAAACTGTTAATTCCCGGAATTCCGGGATCAGGCGGTTTCACCTCCTGACTGGAGCGGTTGCACCGCCTGGCAGAGCTCGAAGACTGAGCCTCTGGGCGGTGCTACCTTCTGTCAGGGGCAGTTGCACCTCTTGACAGAGCTCAAAGACCGAGCTCAGGTGGTTGCACCTCCTGACTGAGGCAGTTGCACCACCTGGCAGAGCTCGAAGACTGAGCTCAGGCGGTGCCACCTCCTGTCAAGGGAGGTTGCACCGCCCAGTCTCGCTCGGAGACTGAGCCCCAGGCGGTGCCACCGCCTGGCTGGAGCGGTTGCACCTCCCAGTCTCGCTCGGAGACTGAGCCCAAGCGGTGCAACCTCCTACCTTGGGCGGTTCAACCGCCTAGCAGAAATCAGGGTCCGAATGGGTTGATCCATTTGGCCCAATTTGGGTTTTTCAAGGGCCCAATTGCCCCAAAATTAAGTTAATGGGATCACCTCCCATTTCCAACTTAATCAATGTGCTAACTACGATTTTTCCTAAGACATTTACTGCAACTTGCTCCGGTGCGTCAATCTCTTCTTCCGGCGAGCTTCCGGCGAACTTCCGTCGATCATCCGATGAACCCTCGGTGATGCTCCTGCGGACTTACGGCAAACTCCTGGACTTACGACGATTCACTTAGCGAGTTCCGACGAGCTTCTTTGGCAAGCTTATGGACTTCTCGGATTTGTTCCCGCAGAACTTCCGATGACTATCCGAACTTCCGTCGAACTCTCGAACTCCCAACGTGATCATTGTCTTGACTCCGACGCAACTCCTGCTGCATGTCTCACTTTCATCGTAGTTAATCCTGCACACTTATCTCAACATATAGATTAGATAACAAATGACAATTGACTTCATCATCAAAATCCGAGATTCAACAATCTCCCCCTTTTTGATGATGACAATCAATTGATAATGGAGTTAACCTTAACTCCCCCTGTCTATATGCCATACTTGAGATAAGTCATTCTTGAATTCAAAGCCTAAGAATTCAAGAGACATATTGATAAGTTAAAATCATTTGAACTTATCAATACTCCCATCATGATTCCCATCATGATGTATCTCTCATTTTCAAATATAACAAGTTTGAATGATGGTAATAGTAGCAATTCATCATATTGTAAGATATCAACATGTAAAGTTGTGAAGTAAGATTTTGATATCATTACATGATGTACACATTTCAAATATTTTAGCAAGTATTGCATTTCTTCACATGGTAAGATATCAACTCAAGGCATAATGCAAATTAATGCATGGCATATGTTCATATATCTCTTGGTGATGCAAGCATGGCATAATCATTGCATCAGTGTTTATAGCATCAATTCATATATTTCTCCCCCTTTGTCATCAACAAAAATCATGGTAGTTGTGATACCAGCAAATTATCAAGCATATATAAAGGAAGGCATGATACGTAGATTGCATTGAATACTTCTTCCTCTTTTTTGTTATAATCCTTTTTGCATGAAGGAGGAATGACATTTGTGATACCAGCTATTTGTGAGTTTACTTTGAGTCAAGATATGTGTGTGAAACAGCTTTTTGCAAGTAAAAATACTATCATCCATATTTCAAGATGGAATTCATAAGCAGGAATCATTTCATCAAATCCATTTCAGAAAAGAAATATTTTTCATAAGAGTGTATGAGAGAATTCGATTTTTAGCATTCCAATTATTAAGCGAATCCGAAAAATGAAGTGAACTCTTTCATGCATTCGGACAAGACTATGCTATAGATTTTCAAATACAATCATGAAGACAAAACATTTTTGTATTCAACACATAATTTCCAACATGTTATTTAGGCATGTAATGACAATCAAGTGATTTGAGCATTTAATAAAGTCCGAAAAATAATTTTAACTAGTTTATGTATTCGGACACATCAACATTCCTAATTCTCTTCTTATGAAATCAAATTGCTCTTCACTCAGAGGTTTTGTAAAAATATCAGCTAGTTGATGTTTAGTATCAATGAACTCTATGGTTACGTCATGATTAGTAACATGATCTCGTATAAAGTGATGTCTAATATCAATATGTTTTGTTCTTGAGTGTTGTATAGGATTCTTGGTTAAGCATATTGCACTTGTGTTATCACATTTAATGGGAATATTTTTAAGATGAACTTTGTAATCTTCTAAGGTGTTTTTCATCCATACAACTTGTGCACAGCATGCACTTGCTGCAATATATTCAGCTTCGGTTGTTGATAGTGCAACTGAGTTTTATTTTTTAGATGACCAGGAAACAAGGGCATGTCCTAAAAATTGACATGATCATGATGTGCTTTTTCTATCTAGTCTACAACCAGCAAAGTCTGCATCAGCATAAGCAATTAACTCAAGATTCTCTGATTTTGGGTACCATAATCCTAGATTTATGGTACCATTAAGATATCTAAGTATTCTTTTAACTGCTTTGAGATGAGATATCTTAGGGTTTGATTAAAATCTAGCATAAAGTCCTACACTGAACATGATGTCTGGTCTGGTTGCAGTGAGATAAAGTAAACTTCCTATCATACCCCTATAAGTTTTTTGATCGAAGCTTTCTCCACTTTCATCAATTTCTAACTTAGTGGAGGTGCTCATATGAGTGTTAATAGCCTTTGAGTTATTCATATTAAACTTTTTTAATAAATTCATAGCATATTTAGTTTGACTAATAAAGATGACATTGCTTAGTTGTTTGATTTGTAAGCCTAAGAAGAATGTTAATTCTCCCATTAAACTCATTTCGAATTCAAGACTCATAGTTTTAGCAAACGATTCACAAAGAGATTCATTCGTGGAACCAAAGATAATATCATCAACATAAATCTGAACAATGAGAAAATTATTTTCAAAATTCTTGATGAATAATGTAGTATCAACCTTGCCTTTTGTGAAATTATTTTCAATAAGAAAAGAACTAAGTCTCTCATACCAAGCCCTTGGGGCTTGTTTTAAACCATAGAGAGCTTTAGTTAATCTAAACACATGATTAGGGAGGCTATTATTTTCAAATCCAGGAGGTTGTTCAACATAGACTTCTTCAGAAATAAAGCCATTAAGAAAAGTGCTTTTAACATCCATTTGAAACAACTTAAAATTATTACTACTAGCGTAGGCAAGGAGCATCCTTATGGCTTCCAATCGAGCCACAGGAGCGAAGGTTTCTTCGTAATCGATACCTTCTTCTTGGTTGAAACCTTTGGCCACTAATCTAGCCTTGTTTCTAACCACGATACCATTTTCATCTTGCTTGTTTCTAAAGACCCATTTAGTACCAATAACTAAATGGTTATTTGGCCTAGGAACAAGCTTCCACACCTCATTTCTCTCAAATTGATTCAATTCATCTTGCATTGCGATAATCCATGAATCATCTTTCATGGCTTCGTCAACACATTTAGGTTCAATTTGGGAGAAAAAAGCGGCGTTCGCACAAAAATTTTTAAGAGAAGATCATGCTTGAATCCCCTTTGATGTGTCTCCTAAGATTAGCTCCTTGGGATGAGCATCTACATACTTTCAATCCTTGGGTAAGGATGTTTCGGAAGTAGATGCATCCAAGTTGTTAGTTGGAGATGGGGTTTCATTTAAATTTAAGGAATCAAAATTAACATCATCATCAAAATCATTTTTCTTGATTTCGGAAAACTCATTGAAAACAACATGAATGGATTCTTCAATAATTAAGGTTCTTTTATTGAAGATACGAAAAGCTTTAGAAACCGAAGAATAACCAAGAAAGATTCCTTCATCGGATTTAGCATCAAATTTTCCTAAGTTATCCTTTTCATTCAAGATAAAACACTTACACCCAAAGACTTTAAAATATGAAACATTGGGTTTTTTGTTGTTCCATAACTCATAAGAAGTTTTGGTGAGTAAGGGTCTTACCAGAACTCTATTCAAAATATAGCATGCGGTGTTTACGGCTTCGGCCCAAAAATATTTGGGTAGGCTATGTTCATTCAACATGGTTCTTGCCATTTCTTATAAATTAAATTTTTTCTTTCTACTACTCCATTTTGTTAAGGATTTCTTGGAGTAGAGAAATTATGGTTGTATCCATTGAGTTCACAAAATTCTTGGAAATCATGGTTTTGAAATTCTCCACCGTGATCACTTCTAATTGACGAAATCATAGACCCCTTCTCATTTTGAACAAGTTTACAAAACTTGGTAAAATATCTAAAGCATTCATTTTTCTGTTTTAAGAAGTAAGTCCATGTATATCTGCTATAGTCATCCACAATGACGAAGGCGTATTTGCTACCTCCTAGACTTGATGTAGAGATTGGTCCGAACAAATCCATATGGATCAATTGTAAGGGCCTAGAGGTGCTTATTTGATTCTTAGATTTGAAACTTCCCTTAATTTGTTTACCTAATTGGCAAGCATCATATACATTATCTTTGATGAACTTGATATGAGGAATTCCTCTTACAAGTTCTTTAGATGATATTTGAGTGATTAGTTTCATGCTAGTATGACCTAATCTTCTATGCCATAGCCAAGCATCCTCATTCAAAACCGAAAAACACATTTCATTACACAAATCATTGATGTCAATAGTGTATACGTTATTTTGTTTTAATACAATCATAGACATATTTTTGTGTGGTTTTTCAATGATGCAAGCATTAGATTCGAATCTGACAATGTATCCTTTATCACATAGTTGACTAATGCTCAAGAGATTATGTTTTAAACCATTAACTAACAAAACATCTTCAATAAAGAAGTTGGATTTGTTACCTATGGTTCCTTTGCCAATGATTTTACCCTTGTTGTTGTCTCCGAAGGTGACATATCCTTCGTCTATGCTAGTGAGCTTAGAGAATTGAGATGGATCTCCGGTCATATGCCTTAAGCATCCACTATCAAGGTACCATCTCTTGCTCCTAGCTTGCGATGGTATAGGTTTCTCCTCTCCGATGGCCATTAAGGCGTAGTGAGCAACTTGCTCGGTGTTGGACTCCTCTTCTTCGGACGTGCTTGAGTCATCCCACGTTGCTTTGAGCGCCTTCTTCTTTGATGTTCTCTTTTTGGCTTGGGGACAATCACTCTTGTAGTGTCCTGGTTTTTTGCACTCATAGCAAATAACTTGGTCCTTCTTGGGTTCAAGTTTATTTTTTGCGTCATTCTTAAACTTGTTTCTTTTAATGAATTTTTTAAATTTTCTTGTTAGAAGTGCCAAGTCATCATCACAGTCCTCATCACTTGAGTTTTCTCTCAAGTGGCCTTCTGAAGTTTTAAGTGCTATATCCTTCCTGTTCTTTGGAATGATGTCTTCTTGCTCTTCATGAGCTTTGCAAGTCATCTCGTAGGTCATTAATGACCCGATTAGTTCTTCAAGAGGGAAGTTGCTTAGATCTTTCGCCTCTTGAATAGCAGTGACTTTAGGATCCCAACCCTTAGGAAGGGATCTTAGAATCTTATTTACGAGCTCAAAATCCGAAAAACTTTTTCTGAGTCCTTTTAGACCGTTGACGACATCCGTGAAACGGGTAAACATGTCGCCAATGGTTTCACTCGGTTTCATCCGGAAAAGTTCGAAAGAATGTAACAGAAGATTGATTTTTGACTCTTTCACTCTACTTGTGCCTTCGTGAGTCACTTCGAGTGTGTGCCAAATATCAAATGCGGTTTCACAAGTCGAAACACGGTTAAACTCGTTTTTATCAAGTGCACAAAATAAGGCATTCATAGCCTTTGCATTAAGAGCGAAAGCCTTCTTCTCCAATTCATTCCAATCGATCATTGGAAGAGAAGACTTCGAAAATCCGTTTTCGACAAGATTCCAAAGTTCAAAATCCATAGAAATAAGAAATATCCTCATTCGGGTCTTCCAATAGGTGTAGTTCGTCCCACTAAATATGGGTGGATGTGTAATAGAATGGCCCTCTTGGTTTCCGATGTATGCCATCTCTCTTGGGTTTTAATCCGTTAAAGAGTTAACCCCGCTCTGATACCAATTGTTAGGATCAAGAGCACTAAGAGGGGGGGGGGGGGGGGGGGGGGGGGTGAATTAGTGTAGCGGAAAACCTTCTGCGATTAAAATCAAAAACTACTTTCGTTCGATAGAAGTGATTTTGGTAAGAAAGCCGATTCGTAAATCACTTCAACTTTTGACTAGGAGAGATGCAGCAAAGATATGAACGCAGTTTGCAGTTATGAAGGAAATCAGAATATAAGTGCAAACTGAAATACGACGTTCGTACGATAAAAGCGATTTCGGTATAAAAGCTAATTAGTAAACCACTTTAACTTGAGATAAGGCGAGATGCAGTTAAAGCAAATATATAAAGATAGTTTGCAGTTATAATGGAAATCAGAACGTAAGCGCAAATTAAAATACGACGTTCGTACGATAAAACTGATTTACGTTTTAAACCCCGATTCGGAAAGCACTGAACTTTGAAACACGTTTGTAAAAACACAGAAGGCAGTAAGCTATTAAAGAGGTTTGCAGTAAAGATAAGATGCTCAAAGTAAATGCAAACCGAGATTTAGAGTGGTTCGGTCAATCTTGACCTACTCCACTTTTGGCTTCCTCCACCGACGTCAACTAGAGGCCTTCCTTCAATAGGCGAAGGCCATTCACCCTTTTACAGTTTCACTCCTTTTGACGGGCTTAGGAGACAACCCTTACAGAATTTTCTCTCCTCTCTTTACAACTCAAAACTTGGAAGAACAGAGGGAGAAGAACTTTTGGCCTTTACAATAATTTTGAGCTCTAAGAATCACAGAAAAAGATCAAGATTTCGGTGTAAGTTGATATCCTTTCAGTGCTGAATGGGTGGGGTATTTATAGGCCCCAACCCAGTTCAAATTTGGAGCTCAAAACTGTCAATTCCCGGAATTCCGGGATCAGGCGGTTGCACCTCCTGACTGGAGCGGTTGCACCGCCTGGCAGAGCTTGAAGACTGAGCCTCTGGGCGGTGCTACCTCCTGTCAAGGGCGGTTGCACCTCCTGACTGAGGCGGTTGCACCGCCTGGCAGAGCTCGAAGACTGAGCTCAAGCGGTGCCACCTCCTGTCAGGGGAGGTTGCACCGCCCAATCTCACTCGGAGACTGAGCCCCAGGCGGTGCCACTGCTTGGCTGGAGCGGTTGCACCTCCCAGTCTTGCTCGGAGACTGAGCCCAGGCGGTGCAACCTCCTGCCTTGGGCGGTTCAACCGCCTGGCAGAAATCAGGGTCCGAATGGGTTGATTCATTCGGCCCAATTTGGGTTTTTCAGGGGCCCAATTGCCCCAAGATTAAGTTAATGGGATCACCTCCCATTTCCAACTTAATCAACGTGCTAACTACGATTTTTCCTAAGACATTTACTGCAACTTGCTCCGGTGCGTCAATCGCTTCTTCCGACGAGCTTCCGGCGAACTTCCGTCGATCATCCGTGAACCCTCGGTGATGCTCCTGCGGACTTCCGGCAAACTCCTGGACTTGCGACGATTCACTTGGCGAGTTCCGACGAGCTTCTTTGGCAAGCTTATGGACTTCTCGGATTTGTTCCCGCAGAACTTTCGATGACTATCCGAACTTCCGTCGAACTCCCAACGTGATCATTGTCTTGACTCTGGCGCAACTCCTGCTGCATGTCTCACTTTCATCGTAGTTAATCCTGCACACTTATCTCAACATATAGATTAGATAACAATTGACAATTGACTTCATCATCAAAATCCGAGATTCAACAGTTTCTCCGGCCCAACATGATTCTTCCTGCTTTAAATGTCTCTCCTTGATCGAAGCATCCTTTGTCACTTAAAACACATATCAAATCATAAACACTTATCAATTGATTTCATCATCAAAATACAAGATTAACATAGTCTACAAATATGACATAAAATCTAAAATTATTAAATAAAGTGATTGGAGTAGGGCCTAGTGTCACTAATTTTCACTGGTTTAGGGTAGGAGATAGAAGAAGGTCAAGAGATAGTCTATGACTTTTATTACTAAAACAAGCATTACAATGAGTTAGTAATTTTACTTGATTTGAACATTGAAAGAAAATAACAAGAAATTAGTTATTATTGAATAAAGGATGATAGATGACTCAGGTGATGATACCACATATTAATTGGAGTAGCAACTGGAGCAAGAGAAATTGACTGAGTGATTTATGAAGCCAACGGTCACTTGTAGATGATAGTTATATTTATTTCAATCTCGGACCAAGGAGGTTCTTGTGCTCAAATCCTTTATAAGAAATAAGTTAGGAAACAACTCAATAGAAGAATCATTTTATTTATAAAATTTAAAAAATAAAAATAATATTCTTTTTGATTTGAGGTACATATAAAAAAAATCATCAAGTGTAAAAGTATTCATATATAAATTAAATATTATGGAATCAATATAAGTGATAAGTATTTTGTTATTGTCACTGATGATAATATCTTTATTACCACTATACTCAGAATGAATGAATAAATTTTATAAATCAGATATGATATGATATGAAAGACTTCAGTCGATAATCTAATTGATTTAATAAGTAGTCATCCTAGATGAGTTTTTGCTAATCATAGTGGTTATTATTATGATGTCATGCTTTTTTGGTATTTATAGTAGTTGAAGTTATTTTCTAAGTTGAAATGGGCATCATAATTGATAGTAGAGTGATGGATAATGACTCTATAAGTTATTCATAATGGATTTTGTGTGAGCTTTTATTGAAATTCTTAATACTTTGATTGTCTCGGTTGCCTTTGCTTTTTTTATTTTTAGTGGAACTGAGCTATGATTAGAGGTCCGACCTTTTTTTTTTTCTCGCTTGTTTTATGTTCAAATAGTTTATCACATAGTTCTTCGTATAACATCAAGAATCATGCGCTCGAATAGCAACTCTGAGTCCTTTGTATTAATTTCTTAGGTCATTGAGAGTATAAAAGATTCGACCTATTAAAATTAGGTTATCTTTAATAATTTTTAGATTTTATATATAATTAGTAATAGTATTTCTTTTTTGGGTTAATTTCATCGGCATAATAAAAAACTTAGCATGTAAATACAAAAGTAATAATTTCTTGTGCTGCAATAGTGAGTGAAGCTTAGATAGTTTGTAGAATAAGGTGATTTTGATAGAGCCATAGCTTTTTGATCATGGTTTATCATTAAGTTTGTTTCGAATCCTTAATAACCCTTATGAATAATAAAAAGTTATTTTATTTTTTTAATTATATTTATATTACTTAATTTACTGAAAGAGTAAGATTAATTTACTTGTTTTCTAGAAGGGATAATGTGTATTGAATTTTATTTTTTTATTTGATCATTTAATTTATTTATTTGTATTATTTTATTGCTTTTAATAGAAATACATATATCCTATTTTTTTTTTACTTAAATAATTTTCCCCTTGAACTTTAATTTAGACAATACATTTGCTGAGTCACTATTATAGATGATGAAAGAGTAAGCTACATGTTTAACATGAATCGGAGTACCAGCTCACCGACCTTGACGTCTTACCCACTACTTGATACAGCCCAACACGTTAGGGTTATATTCTATTATCTACAATACATACGTGCTACACTATATATGTAAAGTAAATTGCATATAATATTTTCTTTTATGTTGCAGATTTATTATTCTTTTTTTCACGTAACCAATTTATGTTATTACATCATTTAATTTCGATAATCTATCGGCTCAGTATGATATCAATATACCAAATACCGGATGGTAAGATAATACAAAATAATCTCCATTGGGTTGTGTTAGAGGTCACCAAAAGCTCAAATGTCAACGGTCAACTCTATATATTAAGATTGGATATTATTGCTTTGAGAATTCAACTACTCAAAAATCAAAATAAATGAAAGTCAATAATGGTGCGTTTAACTGTGGGCCCACGGGTGATGATGTATCTGAGGCTTCTCAGAAAGCCACGTAGGATGACGAGCCGTGGGTAAGTTTCTCTGGGGCTCAAGTCATCTTATGTTCCGTACCAACTTCCTTCAACTACCCAAAATAATATTTATCTCCCTTAAAAAAATTCCCAAAAATCGAATTTTAAAGCATCCACGACTCGTTATTTGAGTCACGAACGCTTCGGTTCCTCGTCAACCCCTCCTCCAATCTCAATGGCGTCCTCCCCCGTCCGCGACGGCCGCCGCCTCGTGGCCCTCCGGCTCGTCCTCGCCGCCGCGATCCTGGTCGAGGCCGACGCGGTCGGCCTCGAGCTGCACCACCGCTTCTCCATCCGCGTACGGGAATGGGCCGAGGCCCAAGCCGTAGCCGGCGCGTGGTGGCCGGAAAAGGGCACCGCGGAGTACTACACCTCTCTCGCCCACCACGACCGCGCCCTCCGCGGCCGCTTCCTCGCTGCAGCCAACTACTCCCAGCTCGCCTTTGCCGCCGAGGGCAACGCCACCTTCCAAATCAGCTCCCTGGGATTGTACGCAACCTGTTCTCCTCCCTCCTCGATCTCCCCTCCCCCCTTGGCTGCTAACTAATCCGCTGACATCTGAAACCTAGCTTGTACTACGCCTTCGTGGAACTCGGGACGCCGAAGCAGGAGTTCCTGGTGGCGCTGGACACAGGGAGCCACCTCCTCTGGGTGCCCTGCGATTGCCTGCAGTGTGCTCCCACCTACGACCCCAACGCATACGGGGTAAGCCTTCCTCTGTAGCATCAAGCTTTACCTTCGGAAGCACATCTCATCCACGGAAGCTAATCTTGCAGGTCAACATGACGTTCAACATCTACAGCCCCAGCAATTCCTCAACGAGCCGCAAGCTTCTCTGCAGTGACAGCATGTGCCAGACCACTTGCACCGGAGCAGGCAGCAACTGCCCTTACGGCGTCACCTACGCTGATAACAGCTCGACCTCCGGCGTGCTGGTCGAGGACACGCTGTACCTGGTTGCAGAGGACACGTCCGCTCGCGTCGTCGAAGCACCGATCGTGTTCGGGTACTGCCACAGCTTTCGTCTCTTGCATCTCATGCTGTCAGGCTAAGCTTGTGAATAGCTGAATTCTGCAGGTGCGGGAGGAATCAGACCGGCTCGTTCCTCGGCGGCGGAGCTCCCGACGGCCTGCTCGGGCTCGCCATGGGGAAGATCGCGGTGCCCAGCGTCTTAGCGAGCCGTGGACTCATCCCAGACTCGTTCTCCATGTGCTTCGGAGATGACGGCATCGGCAGGCTGGATTTTGGAGACAAAGGCAGCAAACAACAACAGGAAACGCCGCTCCATCGCAGGTGGTTAAGTGGATGGAATCCTCCTACGCCTACTCTGCGTGCAGTCACAGGTTCTTACTTGGGTGTTCTTCTCCAGCGATCTCTACGTCATCGGCTTAACTGGAATGGCAGTAGGGAACAGTGCCATGGCGGCATCGTTCAGGGCCTTCGTCGACTCGGGGACCTCCTTCACATATCTCAGCGAGCCGATGTACACCAGCCTTGCCCAGACTGTAAGACACATTTGCTTACCGAGACCCCGATCTCATGATTCCATGGAAGATGACATTGATTCATTCCTGCACAGTTTGACTCGCAAGTCCCGGAGAAACGGCGCCCACCCAATCCAAATCTTCCCTTCGATTACTGCTACGATCTGAGGTAACGCACAACTTCAAATCAAGAAGATATGGAGTATGATTCGTGTACATGATCTTATAATGCTGGATCGCAGTCCATCTCAAAAATCGGTGTCGTTTCCTGAAATCTACTTCACGACACAAGGTGGAAGCAGATTTCCTGCCAGCGATCCATTGATTATGATCTACGTGCAGGTAAAGATATCTTTACCCAAGCTGTTCTTTCTCCAAGCCATGCAACTGTTCATGGCGTTGCATGATCATGTGGTGTGCAGGGAGTTCCATCCATGTATTGCCTGGCTGTAATCAATAGCACCTTCGGATTCAACATCATCGGGGGTGAGTCTCCAACCTGCACTCTTCGATTCATCACCTAGTGCAGGGGGTGTGTTCTATGTCTTGCTGCTGTGTCTTGTTGTAGAGAACTTCATGGCGGGCCTTCGCGTCGTCTTCGACCGCGAGCGACTGGTTTTGGGCTGGGAGAACTCCGATTGTGAGTAGATAGATTCCCATGTTCTTGATGAATCATTATGCATTGGTTGTGAAGCAGAGATGGCTTTTGTTCTCAGGCTACAGCTCCACCAACAACATGTCCAGATCATCTCCTGTTTCTCTGCGGTCTCCAACGTCGGCACCCGTCGCTGCGCCGCCAGCAGAACCCGGAGGCTCTCCTCCTCGGCGCAGCGACTCGTCGCGCTTGAGTGCCATGAGAAGCCCCTTCTTGGTGGTGATGTCTCTGCTCTCCATGGCCATCCTCTGACCAGCTTCGGACAGTCGCTCCTGCCATGCGTTGTGCTCGTGGAGTTCCAACCATGTGCGCTGTTTGTTTCCATATGCAGACTTCAATAATCTATTATATATATATATATATATATATAAGATCAATTTTATTCTTTATGATCATCGATCACAATTTCAATCTCAATATATATATATATATATATATATATATATATATATATATATATATATATATATATATATATATAAGAGATCAATTCTATTCTTTATGATCATCGATCACAATTTCAATCTCACTATCATCTTTGACACGATGATTAACTCATAAGAATCCTCCTAATCATATTATTATTATTATTGACGGGCTTAAGTCATGAACCGGACAACGCGTTCGAGAGAGACAGTGGTATCCTTTTTGTACAGTGTCTCTCTCTCGTACGACCGACCGACCCACCACTGACCTCGCCGTTGACGCAGTCCCCTCTAAACCCGCAACGACCCACGCCCTCCCATCAGACCCTCCTCCTCCTCATCCTCTCTACCATCGCCGTCGCTCTTCGCATCGATGGCCGGGAGTCTCCACCCCTTCCACCACCGCTACCTCCTCTTTCTCTTCATCATCATCGGCGCGGCCTCGACCGTAACCGTCGCGGCCGCACTCAGCCTCGACTTACACCACCGCTTCTCCGACCGCGTGAGGAAGTGGGAGGAGGACCACGGGCTCCCTGGCGCATGGTGGCCGGAGAAGGGCACCGCCGAGTACGCCGCCGCCCTCGCCCCCCACGACCGCGTCCTTCACCGCCGCTCCCTCGCCGATGGCTCGGTGCTTACCTTCGCTAATGGCAACGCCACCTTCTGGATCGACCTCCCAGGATTGTGCGCCCTCTCTGTCTCTCATTCTCTCGCTCGCTGAATTCCAATTCCAAAGGTGCTTTGTCTGATTTGTGTTGCGTCTTGTGTGAGGGAATCAGCTTATACTATGCGGTCGTTGAGCTGGGGACTCCAAACATGACGATTTTGGTGGCTCTGGACACGGGTAGCTCTCTCTTTTGGGTTCCATGTTCACTGACTCCAGTAAGCAATTCTTTTGTCTTCGGAATCCTGTCATTCAAGCTAATCACAGAGTATGTCATTTTAGAAGTGAGATATGACTTTGAGCAAATCCAAGTCGTTGATGTCCAAAATCTCTTGTTTAAATAACCATACAATTTGCTCTCTTATGGCTTCTTGTTGGACATCTGCTGAGATATGTAATTACTGCTCAATTCCCTATCAATATGATCCACTTAAATACCTCCTGGAGTGAGCTTTACTCTGAAAATAAACTCCACAACGAAGTCTTTCTGAATAAACATCTGTGCATGTTAAAATTTTTCAGGTTCTTGATGTATTGATGCATCATCTATGTGCACTATGCAAGAGAATGCTTGAATCCTTTCTTTTATCCGTATTGGCTAACTTGTTTAATTTGGATTGGTGCTTGGTTTATGATTTATGTAGTTGATTATACAAGTATAACAGCTTTCCCTAGTTTGTGCAGGTTGAAGTTCTAGAATGTTTTACAATGATCATTCACAATCTTCTCGATAACATCTTTCACAATATCATCGTGACCTGTATGAAGTACTTCCTATAGATTTTTTACTTATTTAATTTATCATATTGTTTATATATATATATGAAATTTGTGCTGCTATGATGAGAATAATGATTTGGATGTGTAGAGTTACTAGGAAAGATAGTAAAAAAAATATTTTTATTCGTGAACAACTAGGTATCGCTTCAATGGAGGATAAGATAAGAGAGAATTGTTTAAGATGATGTGAGTATATAATTATGAGACCTGTGGATGCGGTAGTTAGAATAAATAAAATGATTAAAGCTAATGGTAAGAAAAGAGATAGAAGAAAATCTAAAAAGATCCCAATAGAAACTATAAGTAAAGATTTAAGTACTCTAAACTTAAATAAATATATGGTTTTTTAAAGATTTCAATGGTGGCAAAAGATCTATGTAGTTGACCGCAAATAGTTGGGACATACAGATTTGTATTTTCTATTTTTCCTTGCATGATGTGCATTTAATTGATATATATTTGAACAGGTTAACAATTTGGAGGGTATCTATAGTCCTGGTCAATCATCAACCAGCCAAAATGTTCCCTGCAACAGTAGCTTCTGCGACCTCCGGAGCAAGTGTTCTGGAGCAAACAGTAATTGCCCTTATTTTGTTCGATATGCTGATGATAGTTCATCTTTGGGCATTTTGGTTGAGGACGTCTTATACTTGAGAAGAGAAGATGCTACTTCCAAAACTGTTGAAGCGCAGATCACATTTGGGTATATTCATCTTTGACTAATACTTCCATTTTACGATTAAGTAGAAAATTGATTTGACGGTCCTGTTGTCTTCACTAATACTTCCTTGATCAGAGCTTATGATTATTTTACTCTTGAGTTCTGCAGGTGCAGTGAGTATGTGGAAGGTATGAACATGGCATTACCCTATGGTATCTTTGGGCTTGGTATGGGAAATACTTCTGTGCCTAGCATTTTGTCAAGTAAAGGAATCATATTAGACTCTTTTTCCATGTGTTTTGGAGTTGATGGGATCGGGAGAATCAATTTTGGAGATAAAGGTAGCTTAGACCAAGAAGAGACACCATTTAATATTGACAACAGAGGGTGAGCTCCTTTGTCATTGATGTGTTTGTTGGCAATGCATTTTGTTTGAATGTTTTCACATCCTTTTATTTTCATCTGAAGCATAATCCATTTCCTCATCTTCTTGGATATTGTTCTCCAGCTTTTATAATATCAGCATAACCGGAATGGAAGTGGGCAATACTTCAATTGATTCAGATTTTAGCGTTATAGTTGATTCTGGCACCTCGTTCACATACTTACCTGATCCAGTTTATACAAAATTCACTGAAAGTGTAAGATTAGCAAATGGTTTATTCGAAAAACATGTCAAGTTATTAAAGATATGTCGACTTATATTTGTTCCTCTTTACAGTTCAATGCACAGGTACAGGAGAACCGACACAAACCTGATAATAGTCTACCTTTTGAGTTTTGTTATAATTCAAGGTTATCAATTTATGATGACAACTATTGGAATATTTTACAATGTTTATACATATGTATCTAGGTCCTTAGTTTTTGCTTCATGCAGCTCAAGATATAGTTTTCAGCGGCCTAATATAAGTCTAATAGCAAAAGGTGGAAGCAAGTTTCCTGTCAGTCATCCGATGCTAATGTTCATAGAGGTAAAAGTTATTTATTTAATAGTCCAACAAACTTGCACCCTTCTAACAATTGTATTCCATTTGTCAGAGGCAGCAAAATGTATATATATGTTGCCTGGCAGTTTTCAAGAGTCGTGGATTTAATATAATCGGGCGTAAGTTCTTCCATCTTCCATTTTGATTATTCCTGCACAGTTATAGTCTTAACTGAAAATGTTATGTTTTATGCAAGGTTCGTCGTACCGAACCGTACCGGTGTTTCGACCCGGGCTCGATATGGTACGATACCGGTGTACCGGGCGGTACATCAGGGCATACCGAGCGGTACATCCTGGTGTACCGAATAATTGTATATTTTTTTCATATTATAATACTGTAGCAGTGCTACAGTATAATACTGTAGCACTGTAGCGGTATCAAGCAGTTCACATACTGATAACCTATTAGATCGGTATGTACCGCCCGGTACGGACGGTATGCTTCAATATGGCAGACGTTAGTTTTATGTCCTTGGGATTATTGGTTAAATTGGCATTTCAAGTTGCTTTATATTTATGGCAACAAGTTTATGATTGGCTGCTTTATTTGGGCCTAGATGGTGTTTGGCTTTTGTGTAGAAGGGGTTGATTCCAACTAATATGACTTTTATGGACTTTTGTTCATAGACTTTCCAGTGTGCCAGTCATTCCTCTATGCTTGGTACTTTCATGTCTTTATTTTCTCGATATATAATCCTAATTCGTGGAATCGTCAACATCTGTGACTACAAAATCCAATTTTTTCTTGTTTAATATCCCAGTTCAAAGTTGAGAAGTACAATTGTGTTCTTGGGTATTTTTTAGCAAAATAAAAGAAGATAAAATGTGCTTGTCAAATCAAATAGGTAGCAGCACTACATTTGCAGCTAGACTGGGTCATAGCTGTGACTTGGATTAGTCAATTCTCGGGGTAAGCACTTAAAAGGTTTACACTGTCAATGATTGGGAAGAAAATCTGCCTTCTCTTCTGCATATGTCAGACCACAAATTCTATAGGTTTGAGCAATATTGATGCTCTCGTTGCTTTTTCATTTCCTATTTCGTTAGTTTGCAAGCTTTTCACCGAACTGACACGAGTTTACATGTTTTATGTTTGCATTTCATTCAGAAAATTTCATGACAGGCCTCCGCGTTGTCTTTGACCGAGAGAAGCTGAGTTTGGGTTGGAAGAAATTTGATTGTGAGTATATTTCACCAAACGAAAGCATCAGTTATCTACAGTTTTCATTGATCATGAAGTTTTTCTGATGCTTAGGTTATAGTACTGAAAATTCCAGCACTAGGCCTCTTCAAAATCTCTCTCCTGCACCTTCCCCAGGAGTAGCCTTTGAACCAAGCACTTCTGCAGAAGCCCCAAATCCAAGGAGCAACCATACTCAAGTTGTACAGACACCTCGTAATCGTTCATCACGTTCGAACTCTAAGATCAGTATCATCATGTCTCTTCTATTCTTCTGGGCGGTTCTCTGATCATCTTCCCTGGATCTGTACTCAGCCCTGAAAATAAAATCAGTTACCAGAAATTATCACGTATACTTAATACCTGTCACTAGAAATTACACCAAATACAGCAGCTAATTCTGCCATTTTGTGATTATTCAGTATTCAGTCAAACAGGTTGAAGTTTTCTTGAAGTTCTTATATGGAATTTTATTATATGTAAATTATGTGGGTTTTCAGAAGGCACAATGTTTTCAGAAGGCACAATGTGTAAGAGAAATACTAATGTCAGCAAGAATATATTATGAGATATAAAGAGAAATAACTTTTGTATATGAACAAATATTAACAGGTCATAAAACATAGTGAAATTAAATGGAATCATAATCAAATAGAACACCAAGATATACGTGCAAATTTTCTTTTATGTGAAGGATAAAAATCATGGGGTAAACTAGAGAAAATTTATTATAATAATAATAAATATACAAATCTCAATCTTTTGCTCAAAACCCTAGCAACAATCACAAGAGAATAACTGGGATACAAAGATCATGTCACTGTGTTCAATATCTAAATCCTCCCTAATTCTCTCCAAGTAAACACAGTAAGAATCTACTGTAGATTTAATCTAATCTGAGATGAGAACACTGTTGGATAATTGAGAACAATCTCTTTGTGTTATCCTTGTTTTTTTCCCTTTTTTTCTCCTTGAATTTTTATCTTTTTCTCCTCCTTTTTACTACTGCAAGGATCTCCTATGCTGCCCTTGTTGCTGTCCTATTTATGCCTCTTTCTGTCTTTAAAACACAGCCACTCATACCACCCTAATATGAATTAGGGTTAAGTTAAGTGAGGAGGTGGGTTGTGGGCTGTTCAAGCCCACTATAGGCTGAATCTGTGGACTACCAGCCCAATAACCTCCCTCTTCAGCCCATAAGGGAGGCTGTCCCATGACTCCTCAATGTGAAGCTATGTCGATGAGTTGTTGGCATATCTCCTGTCTTTTTTTTGTAAGGTCTTTGTCAACATATCTGCTCTATTGTCATCTGTGTGAATTTTTTGAAGCTACAACTGCTTCTCTTTCTGCTCACTTTCAACTACTTCCTGGTAACTCTCTGGTTCACCTACATCAGTAAGCATCACATACTCATCTGTAGAGAATCTTCTAAAAGATTGACGTTGTCTAGAAGATCTTCTCAACTAAGGTTCTGTACGAAGTTGCTCTCCAACTTCTTCTTGCTCAACATGTCCTGTAGGTAGATCAACATCAGGCTCTACACCATCTTCCTACACATCTCCCCCATCACCTTGATATACTGGAGGAGTAACTAGGTCACAATCTGTTAATCCTTTTGCATAAGTCTTAGCTTGTGTCTTCTTCTTCAAATTCTCAAAGGTTTGATCCTCAAAGAAGACCACATCTCTACTTGCTTCTGAACAGCTTCTACTTTTTTTGATCTCAAAACCTGTAACCAAACTGATCATGTGAGTAACCAAGAAAAATACATTCTTTAGTCTTAGCATCTAGCTTGGACCTCTTATTGTCTGGAACATGTGCAAATGTACGACAACCAAACACTCTCAAATGCCTGTAGGAAACATCTTTCCACGACTATACATGCTTTGCAACATCACCATCTAGGGCTATGCATGGTGACAAGTTGATCACATCAACTACAGTCCTCAAAGCCTCATTCCAAAACCTTTTGGGTAGCTTGGTTTGTGAAAGTATACATTTGATCTTTTCCATGATGGTACGATTTATCCTCTCTACAATTGCATTATGCTGAGATGTACTAGGAATTGTCATCTCATGATGGATCCCATGTGACCTGCAATAATCATCAAATAATCCTGTATACTCACCACCATTATCTGATCTTATACATTTCAATTGCCTTTTTGTCTCCCTGTCAACTCTGGCATGAAACTCTTTAAAGACATTAATCACCTGATCTTTGGTCTTTAAAGCATAGGCCCAAATTTCCCTAGAAAAATCATCTATAAAAGTGATAAAATAAAGTGCACCACTTATACCAGGAATATCAACAGATCCACCAGGAGTTTTTATCCTCAAAGGACCACATACATCTGTATAAACACAGTCTAAGATATGCATTTTTCTAGACAAAGCAAGACTAGCAAATGAAACTTTGTGTTATTTACTAACCAAACAATCAATACAAGGGTTGAAATGTGTACCTCTAAGGTCTGGAAATATCTCTCTCTTGGAAAGAGCTTGCAGCCCCTTCTCGCTCATGTGTCCCAATCGCCTATGCCATAACTCCATGTTGAAGTCTTTCTCTGTAGCATTTAACTGCTTACCATAAACTTTAGCCTGTAACCTGTACAAAGTATGACATTTCTTTCCACTAGCTATAACAAGAGAACCCTTACTGAGCTTCCATTACCCTTTATAAAATCTGCTATCATAGTCGAGTCTTCCATCTAAAATTAAATTCAACCTTAGGTCAACCACATGCCTTACATCCTTAAGCACCAACGTGCAGTCAAAGTTGGTCTTTAAATGGATATCACCCATGCTAATGATGTCTGCTGTGCCATAGTTGTCCATCTTGATAACACCAAAATTTTCAGACCTATATGTAGCAAAAAACTCCCTCTGTGGTGTAGCATGATAAGAAGCACCTTTGTCAATCACCCACTCAAGAAAAAATTTCATCAAAAGGAGACAAAATCAAATAATTACCATCCTACACTATAGTTGTAGTATTATCCTTTGACTCTGTAGACTCCACTTTTTTTTTCTTTTTCTTGCTCTTCTTAGGTTGCTTACATTGGTTCTTGTAATGTCCTTTCTCATCACAGTTATAGCAAATAATATCTTTTCTTGATCTTGACATGCTCCTACCCATGCGTGAACTGCTTCTAGACTTTGACCTTCCTTTGTTCTTTGAGATAAGTGCATGTGAATCATTCTGAGATGTTACTGAATTCTTTCTTCTCAACTCTTTATTCAACAAACTGCTTGTTACTTGACTCATGGTGATAACACCATCTGGCACAGAATTACTAAGGGAAACTACCAGTGTCTCCTAACTTTCTAGTAATGAATTGAGAAATAACAATGCCTGCAACTCATCATCAATAGACATTTTCATAGAGGATAACTGGTTAGTAATACTCTGCATTTCATTCAAATGCTCAGCAATAGAAGCACTCTCTCTATATTTTAGGTTCATAAGTTTTCTGATAAAAAAAGCTTTGTTACCAGCTATTTTTCTTTCATAGAGACCTTCCAATTTTTTCTAAAGAGAATATGCAGAACTTTCAGTAGAAATATGGTGAAAGACACTATTATCAAGCTACTATCGAATAAACCCAACTGTTTTTTGATATAACCTCTTCCACTCATTATTTGTCATAGTTGTAGGTTTTGCACTATCCCCCTATAAAGGTTCATATAAATCTTTACAATACAAGAGATCTTTCATTCTTGATTTCCATATCATCCAATTGTTTCCATTTAAACTAATAATACGAGAAATATTATTGGCCTCCAGGTTCAAATACAAAAATTAAATCACCACAACCCTGCTCTGATACCAGTTGATGGGATATAAAGAAAAATAACTTATATATATGACCAAATACTTGTTGGGAAATCTTGGGGGCGACATCACATGCGCAGCGGAAGAACAAGAAAATAAAATCCCCGATTCCCAAAGAGATGTTCGTCGTCGTGCAAAGATTGGTGCGCAAAATCGGCGAAACTTAAAACTGCGTATAGAGTAGATTGTGTTACCTAGGGAGATCGTATATCCCTGTTTCCTTGCAGATCCTTAGGAGAGGGTGAAGGAGGTCAAGCGTCCTCCTCTCTAGCGATGATCCACACAGCAGGGTTGCGACGACGCTCCTCAAAACTCCAGGCCTGCTCTGAGGTGGAGAGGGAGAGGAGAATAGGAAAGGCAAGCAAAGGCTCTAGCCTATGAGGCTCTGAATCCCTCCTATTTATAGAGGTCCCTTGTCAAACCCTAATGGGTCCTCCCCTAGTGGGTATTGGATCTGCATCCAATAAGACAAGGGCTCCGTCGGATATCTCATATCAGAACCTCTACTCATCGCAATACCTACAATATATGTGTGACCCTCTAGGCCCAATATCGAGCTGGCCGTAAGTCATACCTATCAGAACTCCTTCTAACTCAGTGAATTATTATCTCTGTAATAATTCACTCGACTCATCGACTACGGACGTACTAGGCCACTACGCCGTAGTCCCCAGATGATACAGGGGAATCCAATCCATTGGACCTGTCTGTCCTCAGTTACCGTGTACCTATAGTCCCTCATCCATCTAATATCCCAGAGACCGTATATCGAGCATGGTGCTGTCAGACCCATACGGTTTCTACTCGAGTCTCGCTCTAATCGGATTCTCCTGGAGAACTCTTTCTCTCTCAACCCGAATGACCCTGGCTAGGGATTTGTCTGAGCAAGAACACATGAGATATTCCTCTCATGACGTCGAGAGTGGATGATCCTCTATCGACACTCAATAGCCCTCGTAAGGTCGACTACCATTCCCAATGACCAGTTGTACTAGATCTGGGACAACCAAACCTATAAGTTTGGTATCAAAGAGTGGAGCACTCATACATGGCATCCTTGGTGTCTCAAGTCTAAGGACCAGATACACCACTAGGACTACGGAATCGCTGTCTGACAATAAGGCATCATCAACCATCCAACATTCCGTAAGCGGATCAATCAGTGAACTCATTCTCCAATGAACACCTGTACTGTATCCCTAGTGTCCCTACACGAGCAACTATGAGACCAGCTGCATCCATCATATGGACGGGTATACAGCACACTAGTCTGTCCGGTTATCACGATGTCCCTCTCGAGTAACCTATGACCGGGATTATTTAGGATATGTGTTTAAAGGTGAATCGATCTCATTATCATGATCTCATCACGATCTGATTCCCATCGCACAAATCTAATGACATCACAATATATATATGCATATATGCAATAGTTATAAAGTGATATATACCAAAAATGTAATAAGTAAAAAGATTATGTATCAAGTCACACGTGCCATCACTCACGTGATTGGCTTGTTGGGCACCTATGACTAGCAATCTCCCACTTGACCTAAAGCCAATCACCTATGTGTCTGATCCCTATCAGACCCCTGTGACGCTCAAAGACAATCTGAGACAACGGCTTTGTTAGTGGATCTGCAATGTTATCTTCGAATGGAACTATTTCCACTACTACATCTCCTCGGGTTACGATCTCTTTGATAAGCTGGAACTTCCTCAGAACACTTCTGATGAGACCCGGGTTCCCTTATTTGAGTAATTGCCCCAAAGTTATCGCAATATAAGGAAGTTGGCTTCTCGCTATCCGGCATGACTCCCAAATCTGTGATGAACTTCTTCACCCAAACTCCCTCCTTTGCTGCATCTGATGCAGCAATGTACTCCGCCTCTGTTGTCGAGTCAGCAGTGGTATCTTGCTTGGAACTCTTCCAGCACATTGCTCCTCCATTCAAGGTGTAAACATACCCTGAATTCGACTTGCTATCATCGATATCAGATTGAAAACTTGAGTCAGTGTAGCCTTCAACCTTAAGGCTATTACCTCCATATACTAGTAAAAGATCCTTAGTCCTTCTCAAGTACTTAAGGATACACTTTACTGCTTTCCAGTGCTTCAAGCCTGGATCTGCCTGATACCTGCTCGTGACACTCAGAGCATGCGCTATATCAGGCCTAGTACATAGCATGACATACATGATAGACCCTATTGCTGAGGCATAAGGTATCATATTCATGTTCGCCCTTTCTTCTGGAGTCTTTGGGGACATACTCGTAGAAAGCGATATCCCATGTCTCATCGGTATGAGACCTCTCTTGAAATTTTTCATGTCAAACCTTTTGACAATGGTTTCTATGTACCTGGACTAGGACAAGCCAAGCATCCTCTTGGATCTCTCTATAGATTCTAATCCCCAAGATATAGGATGCTTCCCCTAAGTCCTTCGTGGAGAAGTGTCTAGATAACCAAGCCTTTACTGTGGATAGCATTCCTACGTCGTTCCCAATGATGAGGATGTCATCCACATATAACACCAAAAAGGTGATAGCACTCCCACTTACCTTCCTGTACACACAAGGCTCATCTTCGTTCTTAACGAAGTCATTAGATCTGATTGCCTCATCAAATCTTTTGTTCTAACTTCGGGAAGCTTGCTTTAGTCCATAAATGGATCTAAGCAACCTACACACCTTATCTGGGCAGTTCTTGGATATGAATCCCTTAGGTTGCATCATATACACCTCCTTCTTGAGGTTCCCATTGAGGAATGCGGTTTTCACATCCATCTGCCAGATCTCATAATCATAGTGTGCTACAATAGCCAATAGAATTCTGATGGATTTTAGCATTGCTAGGGGTGAGAAGGTTTCGTCGTAGTCAACACCTTGCCTTTGACGATACTCCTTAGCCACTAGCCTTGCTTTATAGGTCTCTACCTTTCCATCTACTCCGATCTTTTTCTTAAAGATCCACTTGCAACCGATAGGTACAATACCTTCGGGCGCATCAACTAGGTTCCAAACCTTATTGGAGTATATAGAATCCATCTCAGAATTCATGGCTTCTTGCCACTTCCCGAAGTCTATACTCATAATAGCCTCCTCGTAGGTCTGAGGATCAATATCCTCAACATCCTCTCCTCTAATATGTCCCACATATCCTTCAGGAGGATGGGATACTCTATCAGACATGCGTAAAGTTGAAACTTGTGTATTAGGTACCTGAACAGGCTCGGGCTATAGAGTGGTGCTTGAGCTTGGTTCTCCAACCTCGCTCAACTCTATCATTCTCCCACTGTCTCCGCCAAGAATGTGTTCCTTCTCAAGGAACACTGCTCTCTTAGTTACAAAGACCTTTTGGTCCTCGAGATGATAAAAATAATACCCACAAGTTTCCTTGGGGTATCCCACAAATTTACATCACTCTGTCCTTGATTCTAACTTATCGGGGTTGTGTCTTTTAACGTGGGCAGGGCAGCCCCAAATCTTAACAACCTTAAGATCAGGCTTCTTCCCTTTCCATATCTCATATGGTGTAGACACTACCGACTTAGTTGGAACTCTGTTCAGAAGGTAAGCTGTGGTCTCTAGGGCATATCCCTAGAATAAGATGGGTAGGTCAGCGAAACTCATCATGGACCGTACCATGTCTAATAGCGTACGATTTCTCCTTTCAGAAATACCATTGAGCTAAGGTGTATAAGGAGGTGTCCATTGGGATAATATCCCATGGTCCTTGAGGAACTGAGTAAACTCTATACTTAAGTACTCATCTCCTCGATCTGATCGAAGAGTTTTGATACTCTTTCCAGTCTGGTTCTCCACCTTATTCTTATACTCTTTGAATTTCTCAAAGGCCTCGGACTTGTACTTCATTAAGTACACATATCCATACCTTGAGAAATCATCAGTAAATGTAATGAAGTAGGAGTAACCACCAATGGCATGAGTTGACATGGGTCCATATACATCACTATGTATGAGTTCCAACAGCTCAGTGGCTCTCTCTCCAGTTCCACTAAATGGAGAGTTGGTCGGTTTTCCACGAATGCAAGGCTCACAAGTTGCATATAACACATAGTCGAATGGATTTAAATATCCATCATTTAGCAACTTTTGAATCCTTCTTTCATGGATGTGACCTAGCCTATAATGCCACAGGTATGCACTGTTCATCTCATCTCGTTTCCTCTTAGACACTTACATTCATGATATGTGGAGTAGTGTCTAGCATAAACAAACCTTTATGCAATATTCCTCTCGTCAATCTCCCATCGGCTTTGCTAGAATTTACAATAAATTTTAGATGTGATAAGCAATACTGGTATCCAATACCAATGCACTATCACAAAAATCTGACAATTGGAGATTGATCGTGAATGTACTTGAAGTTTCTCCAAGCTTCTATTTCGCCCTTTCTGCAAGGTACTCTTTGTAGTTCATCTTCCAGTGCCCATCTTTACCACAGTGGAAGCACTGGCCTTTGTCTTTTGCTAGGTCTTTCTTAGCAACCTTTGCTTTACTTAGTCTGCCCTTGCCCTTTCCCTTCTTAAGGGACCTTTCTGCTTTCCTTTTCTTTCTGGTCTCACCAGTATAGAGAACTGGCTTCTCTTTCTTAATAGTATTCTCTACCTCCCTCGACATATTGAGGAGCTCTAGGAGAGTCACCTCAAGCTTGTTCATATTAAAATTTATTATGAACTGTGAAAAGGAATCTGGTAGGGACTAAAGCACAATGTCCACACACAAGTTATCCTCTAGGACCATTCCTAGACCTGTGAGTTTCTCTATCCACTCAATCATCTTTAGGACATGGTTCTGAACCGGTGTCCCCTCAGTCATCCTAACGCGGAAGAGGCTCTTGGATATCTCATATCACTGAGTCCTTCCCTATTCCTCAAACAATTTACGGACATGTAGGAGAATGGATCTAGCATCCATCTTTTCATGTTGTCTCTGTAACTCAAGAGTCATAGAGCCCAACATATAGTACTGAGCAAGAGTGGAGTCATCAATGTACTTCACGTAGCGAGCGATCTCATCCTCGCTTGCCCCTTCTTCGGGCGTAGGAATCACTATATCAAGGACGTACATGATTTTCTCCGCTGTGAGAACAATTCTCAAGTTACGGAGCCAATCCGTATAATTTGGACCAGTGAGGCGGTTGACATCAAGTATGCCACGTAAGGGATTCGAAAGCGACATTTTCTAAAAATAAAGATGCAGCAGAAATGAATAATATGCAGATTTTACAAGAAATAAACTATCAAGATATGGACTTCTATCTTAATATGCTCCCACTATTTTACTAACGAGTCACGCGACACCCTCAACACATGAAACGGAAGTCTCCGACAGACTTCTAGTGGGGATCAAGATCCAATCAGCGTCTTAGTGTAACCTCGAGGGACTCGACCAATCACACTAAGCTTAAAAGGTAGGCAACTCTTGCTGATTACAACTCCTTGTGATTCCTGTCCTATTCGGCCTCCGAATCACCATGGCCTCGAGGGACTCGACCAACCATGATGCTCGGTTAAGTCAACACCTTCGTTACAAGATGAGTTTGATTTGATGATATACCCTCGAGGGACTCGACCAAACATACCATGCCCTCAGGTCACCAGTGACATCTCTATGTCGTAAGCAAGATAGCGAATCACGATATAGGTGAGTCTCGAGGGACTCGGCCAACTCAACCTACACCGGGAATCAGTTCCTACTTATAACGATAGAAGGCTACGTGGGTCAATCTAATTGCCTCACGTTTACCGACTTAATATTATCGAGAGAAATGTTTCTATGATTTGGTCTCCTAATATGACATGTCACACATATACATATTTAATATATATCTACATCGCATGCAAATATATATACATATCTAGTATGTGTAAAAGTAATCACACCAGATGATCATGGACCACAACCTAATGTGATTAGGCCCGAGCCAGTAGGCCTAATCACTCACATCAAGAACTATGTGTGCAACGGTGCATCTCCATGCCCTGTGATCGTCCATCTCGTCCTCGTCGGTTCCGTCGACATCTTGATGCATCTTCATGCATCGCGATCATCCGTCTCGTGGGTCCCGCTATCGCATCCACGCTCCCGCTGCGCCTCCTCATGTGATTACAACTTAATCATAGGCACGTAGGCCCGACAATAAATGAGAAATATAATGGAGGCTCGCAGACCTCAATAATATTAATTACAAGTACACACATCACACGGTCCATGATCATCCGTCCACACATCATACATCACATGTATAAATAATCATCATAATGTAGGACTACTAGATAATAATAAAAAATAATAATCAACTAAACTTTTTAATTAATTAATATTTTCTGAAATCAGGGACATGTAGGGAATTTCTCAATTCTTAAGGGTATTTTCGTAATTTGGATAAAAGATAGAAACTGGAATTTCTCAAATTCACAGGGGTAAAACTATCTTTTTGCCCAAAACCCTAATTCCCTCTTACTGCTGCCGCCGCCACCACCCTGCTGGCGACGGCCTGTGCGGCGGGGCTAGGGCGCTGCCCTCGCCTGCAGGAGGCACGCCCGCTAGCGACGCTGCCGCTGCAGGTGGGTGCCCCCGCGGGCGGTTCTGCTGGCGGGGCAACGCCGCAAGCGGTGTTGTCCCGCCGGGCGGCCGCCCCTGTGGAGGGGGGGGGTTTCGCCCGCAGGAGCAGCGACGGCAGGCGCCGCTGCCCTGCCGCGCCTCACCCCGCGGGAGAAGCGGCCGCAGGTGCCTCTGCCCGCGGGCTGCCAGCCCCGCCGGACGTAAGCCTGCTGCAAGCAGGCCGTCGGTCGGCTGCTGCAGACGCAGCCCCTGTGCTGCCTGCCTACGGCTGCGTTGCACGCACGCAGATCAAGGGCAACAACTGTTATTGCCCTTTCTCGCTTGTGCATCAACGATTTTGACGTCAAAAGTTCTTCCTAAACACAACACACGCAGTTCAAAACCAATCATTCGCACGAACAACCTGGGGCTCTGATACCACTATTGGGAAATCTTGGGGGCGACATCACATGCGCAACGGAAGAAAAAGAAAACAAAATCCCCGATTCCCAAAGAGATGTTCGTCGTCGTGCGAAGATTAGTGCGCAAAATTCGCGAAACTTAAAACTACGTATAGAGTAGATTATGTTACCTAGGGAGATCGTATATTCCTGTTTCCTTGCAGATCCTTAGGAGAGGGTGAAGGAGGTCAAGCGTCCTCCTCTCTAGCGGTGATCCACACAACAGGGTTGCGATGACGCTCCTCAAAACTCCAGGCCTGCTCTGAGGTGGAGAGGGAGAGGAGAATAGGAAAGGCAAGCAAAGGCTCTAGCCTATGAGGCTCTGAATCCCTCCTAGTTATAGAGGTCCCCTATCAAACCCTAATGGGTCCTCCCCTAGTGGGTATTGGATCTGCATACAATAAGACAAGGGCTCCGTCGGATATCTCATATCAGAACCTCTACTCATCGCAATACCTACCATATGTGTGTGACCCTCTAGGCCCAATATCGAGCTGGCCGTGAGTCATACCTATCAGAACTCCTTCTAACTCAGTGAATTATTATCTCTGTAATAATTCACTCGACTCATCGACTACGGACGTACTAGGCCACTACGCCGTAGTCCCCAGACGATACAGGGGAATCCAATCCATTGGACTTGTCTGTCCTTAGCTACCGTGTACCTATAGTCCCTCATCAATCTAATATCCCAAAGACCGTATATCGAGTATGGTGCTATCAGACCCATACGATTTCTACTCGAGTCTCGCTCTAATCGGATTCTCCCGGAGAACTCTTTCTCTCTCAACCCGAATGACCCTAGCTAGGGATTTGTCTGAGCAAGAACACATGAGATATTCCTCTCATGACGCCGAGAGTGGATGATCCTCTATCGACACTCAATAGCCCTTGTAAGGTCGACTACCACTCCCAATGACCAGCTGTACTAGATCTAGGACAGCCAAACCTATAAGTCTGGTATCAAAGAGTGGAGCACTCATACAGGACATCCTTGGTGTCTCAAGTCTAAGGACCAGATACACCACTGGGACTACGGAATCGCTGTCTGACAATAAGGCATCATCAACCATCGAACATTCCGTAAGCGGATCAATCAGTGAACTCATTCTCCAATGAGCACTTGTATTGTATCCCTAGTATCCCTACACGAGCAGCTATGGACCAGCTGCATCCATCATATGGACGGGTATACAACACACCAGTCTGTCCGGTTATCACGATGTCCCTCTCGAGTAACCTATGACCGGGATTATTTAGGATATGTGTTTAAAGGTGAATCGATCTCATTATAGTGATCTCATCACGATCCGATTCCCATCGCATAAATCCAAGGACATCACAAAATATATATATATATATATATATATATATATATATATATATATATATATATATATATATATATATATATATATATATATATATATATATGCAATAGTTATAAAGTGATATATGCCAAAATGTAATAAGCAAAAAGATTATGTATCAAGTCACACGTGCCATCACTCACGTGATTGGCTTGTTGGGTACCTATGACTAGCAATACTAATAGGCCATAAAACACAACGAAATTAAATGGAACCATAATAAAATAGAACACTAAGATATACGTAGAAAACCCCTTCAATGTGAAGGGTAAAAACCTCGAGGCAAACTAGAGATAATTCACTATAATAATAATAAATATACAAATCTCAATCTCTTACCAAAAACCCTAGCAATAATCACAAGAGAATAACTGAGATATAAAGATCACATCACTGTACTCAATATCTAAATCCTCCATAATTCTTCCCAAGTAATCATAGCAAGAATCTACTGTAGATTTGATCTAACCTGAGATGAGAACACTGTTTGATGTTTGAGAACAGTCTCTTTGTATTGTTCTTGTTTTCTTCTCTTTCTTTCTCCTTGGATTTATGTCTTTTTCTCCTCCTTTTTGCTGCTGCAAGGATCTCCTGCCCTCGTTGCTACCCTATTTATGTCTCTTTCTGCCTTTAAAATATAGTCAACCATATCACCCTAATATGAATTAGGATTAAGTTAAGTGAGGAGGTGGGCTATGAGCTATTCAAGTTAAGTGATACTTGAATCTTGTAGAGCCTCCTAAAAAATGAAACCTCAACTTTAGTGGTCTTTATTGCATCTTATCTTTGTGTTGACATGATGCTAGTTCTTCAAGCAGGACATTTATCTCAGTTTCCAAGTAAAAACATTGTTGGACCATTTTTTTTCCTTTGTTTTTAATTAAGTGATTGCAGCATATTTATCCTCCATATTTCATGCCAACATCCAACAGAAACTCAAAGTCAATCCGACGTTATTATGAGGTATCGTCAGGATGTCTTGTAAAACTTTCTAGATGTCCAAGATGGATGTGCTCACGGGCTCCAAAGGATGACTACTGTTAGGGGAAAAATTGGTAACGTCAGAGTCGATCCGACATTATTATGAGGTGTCGTCAGGATGTCTTGTAAAACTTTCTCGATGTCCAAGATAGATACGCTCACGGGCTCCAAGGATGACTATTGTTAGGGAAAAAATTGGTAACGTCAAAGTCGATTCGATATTATTATGAGATATCGTCAAGATGTCTTGTGAAACTTTCTCGATGTCCAAGATGAATGTGTTCACGGGCTTCGAGGATGACTACTATTAGGGGAAAAATTGATAACGTTAGAGTCGATCCGATATTATTCTAAGGTGTCATCAGGATGTCTTGTGAAACTTTCTCGATGTCCAAGATGAATGTGCTCGTGGGCTTTGAGTGTGATTTACACAAAGATCGAGGTCGAATATGGATTTCTCGATATAGTCTTTTCGACCCTCAAATTAGTCTCAAGATGAATGAGTGAAAATAGTAAAAAAAAATATAACCTTCGTTATCATGTTGAAAATAACATTTTATATTAGGTAAAAGGAGAAAAATATTCTATAAAATATTTATCGAGAGGACAATCCATGATATTTATTGCGTGAGAGGAGGCAATTTATAATCTATCTTTTTTTTTTTTGGGACAACAAAAGAGTAGTTCTTATCTTTCTTCTATCAACTACATGATTCTAAGGTAGGTCTTATCTTTGTTATCTCAATCAGTCAATTAACTGAACTTGTCACCTTACTTCCCAACATTGTTATAGAAATTGTCACCTTGCTCTTCATCATTGTCATTGGATCAATCATGGTCCAGTAAACCTTAAATTATACCTAAATTGTATCAATTATTAGAACTGGCACATAAGGTCACTCCAAATGAAGCGACAGATGGAAAGCGATTTCTGTTTCAATTAAAAATTTTAATTCTAATTTATTATTATTATTGTTATTATTATTATTATTGTTGTTGTTGTTGTTGTTGTTGCAAACTTTTTATTCATTTTAATGCTGCCCACATCACAACATCCACCTATATATATATATATATATATTATGATAACAGACGGACAATTATAATAAGTCTTCAAAATATTTATTCAGACAATTTAGTGGTTAGTGTACTGTTGATGTAATGAATACAATTTAATCTTACAAATATAACAAACATTTTGACATTTCCTTGTTCAATGGTGATCCTACTTGCTTATGGTGTGCAACATCAAAATCAAATTTTTTTTTTTTTGACTCTCTACTTAATTGCTCACTTAATTTTGACTTAATCCCGACACCATTGACAAACTGTGACGCACGAAGCGCCACGAACCGTCACCAACTACCCGCCTTCGATTCTTCTCCTCGTTCGCGACATCCATAGCCGCCACACGCTATTGGATCAGTGTCTCGCTGTTGCTCTCGCCATCATCCAAAGCTCGGCCTGCTGCTGATGATTCATCCCTGGAGCTGCCCAAATGAACCACTCAATGTTTTGGCCAGACTTGGCGGCTATGCCCGCATCTCTTTGTCGGCACGGCAGATTCGTCTCCCACCGTCAGCACTGACCTCACACCTCCCTTCTATTTATCTCCTCCCCGGGCTCCTCCTTCTCTGCATCACCATTGGCTGATACAAACGAGAATGGAGGCCGTGGAGGGCATCGTCATCGTCGGCGCCGGGCTGGCGGGGCTCGCGGCGGCCGTGGGACTGCACAGGTACCGATCGACGTCGAACACCTTAATGGAGTCAGGATGAGCACTAGCTGATCGATGAAATGCCCTTCCGATGCAGGCTCGGGGTGCGCTGTCTGGTGTTGGAGTCATCCGATACCTTGCGGGCTGCTGGCTTCGCCCTCTCGACGTGGGCCAACGCGTGGAGAGCGCTGGACGCTCTCGGCGTCGGAGACACGCTCCGGAAGCAGCACGTCCGGCTCGAAGCGTAAGCGACGAACACGAGCGTCCATAATCTTCGCAGATGTGATTGGCTTCACAGGCATTTGGCCTTTGCAGGTTGGTCTCTTTCTCTGCGTCTTCTGGGTCAATCACGTCGACATTAGCAATCAAGGAATCAAAGAAACGGTGACCGAAACCTCCAAAAATCTTCTTCTTTCCTTATGCTCGAGAGCTGGTTCTAATTCTTCTCTCTTCCAAGTAGTGGGGATGACGAGGTTCGTTGCGTCAGAAGAAACCTACTGGTCGAAGCCCTAGCCAAGGAGCTTCCACAAGGTACCATCAGGTACTCGTCCAAGGTGGTCTCCATGGAGGACGCAGGTCGATTCAAGCTCCTCCACTTGGCAGATGGATCCACGCTCAAAGCCAAGGTACGGACGATCTTTTATGTGCATCACCTGAGAAAGAGCAATCGGAGAGGGAGATCAGTTTCCGCACCATTGGTTTGCATGGTTTCTGCAGGTCTTGATCGGCTGCGATGGGATCAACTCCACTGTAGCCAAATGGCTGGGCCTCAAGGAGCCGACCTTCTCCGGGCGCTACGCAGCAAGAGGCTTCGCCGTGTTTGAAGAGGGGCACGGATTCAAGCCGGAGTTTGCGCAGTACTTCGGGAGAGGCTATCGAGCAGGGTTGTTGCCCTGCGATGACAACAGCATGTACTGGTTCTTCACATGGGCTGCCGGAGCAAATGGTGTGACTTCCTCCACTGCCCGCTTGCATGTTTGGATTTCTTTTATATATATATATATATTATGATTATTTGTTTGCAGACGAAGAATGGAACAAAGATGTTATTAAGGTGAAGGAATTTGTACTGAGCAAGCTGAAGAGCGAAAAGGTTCCTCAAGAGGTCTTACAGGTAATAGGGAGGAGCGAGCTGAGCAGCCTAGCGTCCGCTCACTTGAGATACAGATCCCCGTTCAACCTGCTGTGGGGTGACATCAGCAGAGGGAACGTCTGCGTGACCGGGGACGCGTTCCATCCCATGACTCCCGACCTCGGCCAAGGCGGCTGCTCGGCGCTGGAAGACGGAGTTGTTCTGGCCAAGTGCTTAGGCGAAGCTCTCATCGGCGGACGGGAGGGAGGCGGAGAAGAAGACGAAGGCAGCAGGGTCGAGGCAGCACTGAAGAAGTATGCCGACGCCAGGAGATGGAGGGGCTTTGAGCTTGTCGCCACTGGTTATGTGGTAGGGATCGTCCAACAAGGCGGCAGCTGGGCCGCCCGTCTCCTGAGAGACCAAGTTTTGGCTGGTGCATTGACAAAGAAGTATATGAGTATGGCTGACTTCGATTGTGGCAAACTATGAAATCATTGTAATCTTCTGTTAAAGGTAATCGAGAGTTGTGTGTAGCCAATGCAACGAAATAATATTGCTATCAGCAGTGCTTTTGTTTTATGATCGAAGGATCTCTTGTTCCGTGACAGAATGTGTGTTTAACAATAATATATAAACCTACTGATAGATAGATAGATAGATAGATAGATAGATAGATAGACATGAAGAGAGAGAATTCATTCTCCAGTAATTGCACAATACAAAATCATTGCCATACCACATAAAAAAACCATACTCTACATCAGGCTCTGTTTTTGCAACAAAAAAAAAAAAAAGCAATAGTACGGTGTATTTGGCACACAAAGATTTCATCATGTATCTTAACCAACATTTAGGAATTATTTCCTAAATGTTCTGTGAAATGAGAATTGGAGCTGGGTGCCAATTTGCATGAAACAAAACCATAAATAAATACACTGTTGATGGAAAGAAGAAGAAGTTAAGAGATTTGCGTAGCTGTTCAAATTGGTGGGAAAATTTTAGCTAGTGTTGACTTGAATTGATGGGACAAGAATGTTCCTGGATCTTCTCAGATAAGATGGCATTGTTTGCAAGTGAACCGATCGAGCAGCCTCCAATGTTGGCCTCGCAAGCTTTACGAATGTAATGACTGTGTCCGCAGGAGTGGCCCTCGATGACGTCTTCCAATGCTACATCAGTAATATATAAACTCAGATAAGCAACAAGAATATCGATAAAAACCAATCTCATGCTAATGTGTTTCTCACGAAACCATAACAGGACATATTCTGTGAAACTGACAACGTTCTGGCACTTCAAAAGAAACACAAGTGAAATAATTTTGAGAACTGCAGTACTACCAAAGGTGGTCATGGACAGCAACATGTAGAAGCAAGGCAAAGTGCAAATATGAAACCGACTCTAAGGGCACGAGAATAGCCAAAGCACAAAAGTATGAATTTACTACAGTACACAGTGAAATCTAGTTGTGGCAGGATCAAGTTGTTTTCCAGTAGCCACAGTTCAAATTTTTACATATTAGATACTGTGCTTTGGGTCATCTGAATTCAACCATAGAATTCAAGGCATTATGAGAAAAAGATATTGTTATGGCTATAGACATGAGAGGGGGCCAAACTTATTATTGAATTGTTTGCCCTTATCATGGGTTCCTTCTTAACATGGATTTCAAGTACAGCAGGTAAGTGTTCTCATCGTATGGTAATGTGTATAACTCGCTTCAACTGTTGTAATCTGCATGACTCTTCGTTGAAGCATGGCTTAGCATTGAGAACTGATCCCTACGGTGAAACTAGGACTTGGAGGATGCTGGAAGCCAATAAATCCCAGACCTTATTTTACTTGCTTGTCCATGTATTTAGCAAACCTTCTCATCAACATATGAATTGGGATTTATATGAAGGCCAATAGAACAATACTATGCTACCTGTTTGTCCTTTTTACACAAAGACCGCTAGTCTAGTCCAATACAAATCCTATAGATAGCAAAAAGAAGAGCTGAAAAAACTACTAATGTTATTAATACAGGTATTGTCCAATTGAAAGTGCACAGAGACTAATAGTTAGTATGGGAGAAACCACAATCTTACTTATCTGATTAACTTCAATAAAACAATAAAAAGAATTCTTCCATGAGACTGTTGATATTTGTCCAAGGCAACATCTTAGAAGAAACACTTGTAGCCTCAATAGCTAGAATTGAAGAAAAAACATTTCTAAAGAATTCAAAGGCCATCAATGACTATGGAGATTCTTCCATGTAACTTTCTTTTGTATATTACAGACAAAATCGATAAGCGAACTCAAACAGATGTAAGAAGCTTGTACCAGTAGAAGCCAGCATCTGTACAACCTAATTGAATGCTTGAAGCTTAAGATGATCAGATGCATTCTTGATATTGGTAAAAAAAGAGCCAGCTTTTCAATTGATCCTTTATTAAGATCAGAAATCACCAAGTGCCTTAGTAGTCACAGAATTCACCAAAGCAAAAAAATTTAAAGTACCCACTATTAAGATCAAAAACCTAACTTTTACAATCACCAGACTGAGGAAGCATTTGATCGGCCCTAAAAGAACACAGTACGGAGAGGTAACGATGAGAAAACCCTAACTCAAACAAATAGAAATCTCATACGAGTTGTCTACAAAGATACCAAACTAAGCACCGGAACTCTCCCCAGTATCTAATCATGTTGGATTCAAGCCCAAATGAAAGAAAGACGATATAATCAAGATGCAAGGTTTGCGCAAGAACCTCCAACCAAAATAGAATGCACAAAGAACAATCCGCCGAAGGTCTTCTCTTTCTCCCCTTTCCTTTCATGAGGAAGGAGCACGAATTTACCTCCATTTGGTTCAGTGTTTGATTGTCGATTGGTGAGATAAAGGTTCGAGGAAGCGGGCATGTTGTCAGTGTTAATCTACAAAGGCAAACGCATGAATGGAGGACTTAAGAAAGGAGAAAGGATTCGAACCTGGATGGCTTTGGTGTAGGGGCCGATCGCCCGGCGTCGTCGAAGAGACGGCGATGGCGGTGGAGGCACAGTCTCTCGATTTAACGGCGATTTGTTTCAGCGGTTCGGTCCGAGTGATAAACAAAAAAAGCAGATCAGACCGGCCGGTCGAACCGCAAATTCGGAAATCCAACGTTGAACCGTTTGAACCTTTAAATATACCCTCAATTCTAGAAGAAAAATCTTATTATACATGTCATTCTCATCCTCTATTTATGTTTATTATGAAATAGTAATTTTATCTTATATATTTTATATTCGTATAATATTATATTATAATAAAAACATTAAATTTAAATCATATTTATCTCTGATCTAATTCTAATAAGTTGCTTCTTTTTTTTATAGGAAGATATATGTTTAAATTAAACTCCTCTTTTTTTGGGGCATAATTAGCGTTAAACTACTTCAAGCTTCACATTCTAGCATATATCAAGAATTTTCTATACAATTAAGCGGTCTTTTTTTCTTTTTCATCCAAACATGACAGGAAAATGGTAATTTTTTATTATTTATAGTGGTCATATAATAATAATAATAATAATTATAATTATAATTATTATTATTATTATTATTATACTATAAATGATAAGTTATGAAAGTGAGATTCGAGTTTAAAATCTTAGGATAATTTATTATTATTATTATTATTATTTACTAGCTAATCTAGTGCACATTTGATGAACATGTTGTAAATTTACATTAGCTAATGAGGAATACATCATCTCCACTTAACATTGTCACTCTATTAGATATTTATTTGGAAGGAGACAGTTCAGCTATCTTTATTCCATCCTTGCATGCACACACACACAAAGGAGAGGATGACAGCCTAAAAGAAATAATGCACCCACCATCTCTACCCGTTCCATTATACCTAACTCTAGCTAAAGAACGAACCTTCACTGATTAACCACCCTGCAGTCCTTCCTCACTTCCTGCCCACCTTGAATGCTTCCCATTCTGATCATGGACTTGACAAAAGCCTCGAAGAACTCTTCTTGCGAAGCAGCAAACTTGGATGCCAGTTGTTTGGTCTTGGGGTGGGTCAAAAGAGCTTCGTCGGAAGAGAACAGTCCCTTCCCTTGGATGAGCAGCTTGTAGTAGGCGTTGTCGAACACTGTGGTGGTGGAATCCATGGCTGATCCTGCGTTCTTTACCTTGTTGTGAGCCGGGCACACCTTCCTCAGCCTCGCCGCGAAGTCGGAGTTCATCGACGGATCCACGTCGTGGGTCGCGTCGAAGTTGTGGATCCGATTCTGGAAGGAGGAGCAGTGAGCAAACCCTAAAGTGTGGCCACCTGCACCATGCAGATACAACAAGGTCAGAAGGTAGTGGTGATCTTGGTAATGTCAGTGACACAGAGCCTCTTGTGGATTAGTTAATGAAGAGACCAGACCAATAATCGAAGAGGATACCAATCGAAGGCTCTATGATGGCCTTTCTTGCACTTGGCTGACATGATACGCTTGCTATATCTGTTTGTTTTCTTCTTTGGTGACAGATAGAGTTGATTTTTTGCTGCATTATTACCTGTTAGTGCTACAAGATCCTTTATGGAGAGTCCCCTCTGTGAGAAGATCTGCTTCAGCTGGGAGAAGTCCAAGGTTGGAGCTGGAAGCTGTGTTGACTCACTGGCCTTGGAAACCCTTCCATCTTTCCTCCCCTTTGGAACCTCCCACTTGGGTCCTCCTGACTGCAACCCATAGCATACCAGGATCAATATCACAGGCATTCGATCAGTTGTTGGGGTGAACACCTGCTACGTATTGTGTGCTCACCAGGGCCACTGCATCTCTGGCAGCCAGTGCCAATATATCAGCACAAGAAACCACACCAGGGCACAACTTCTCCACAGCTTTCTTGGCATTGTCTATGACATAGAATGCATGCAGTGAGATGTTGGGTGGCCCATCCTTCTCCGCAGTGTTGTTCCCCTTGGAGTTCAACAGCACTGAGGCATCACAACCCTACAAGAAACAGAGAGTGCAGCCACAGTTGGCCATTATCATTCATGCCCTTCGAACGATGGACACAGGGGAAGGAGGGGAGATCATGCACCCGAACGAAGCAATCATGGAAATGCATCCGAAGCAACGCTGCAGGAACAGTGTTGTCATTGGCCGTCGCTCGCTTCACGGCCTCCATCACGGCCGCCTCCGCCTGCGGGCAAGTCTCGGCGTAGTAATCCACGCTGAGTGCATCACCCAGACGAAGAAGGGAGAAGATGAAGAGTGAGGCGACGAGTGAAGCCATCGTTTGCTGCTATCTCCTACACTTTTTCCTTTGACGATAAAAAGGATGAGGAGGAGTGGAGTATATATACACACTGAAGACTGAAGAGTATCCACCACCAAAGAGCTGTTAATATTGGATGATAAAGGTGGTTTAATTTAAGTGTTGGGTGAGCGAGGACAATGATTATGGAGTCGTGTTCTTGAAGGTTCCTTCACATGCCATATACGCACACTCGTCTCTTTCTCATCACAAAGGTTTGGAGGACTTTAAGAGATTAATTATAGGTCATTTGCAACGACACATCCTTTAGAGACTTACGAAATTGACCTCTCCTTGAACAACTTGAACTCTGAAGCAGCCAGACAACATAAAAGATCAGGACATGTAAGGTAAGTGATCTTTGGATTGCCTGTTGGAATTGAAGTGCTTGTTGGGACCAAGGATTGAGACCCAGGAACCAATTGTTACCTTGAGAAACCACTGGAACACAATGAAACAGTCCAAGGTATATCGTCTCTTTTACTGTTTTACTGTGATCATGAACAAAGCTAAATGATATCAGTAAATATATATAGAGGAAAAGAAGAATGGCATGAGCTGAGCTAGAAGACAATGGTGGGTGGCGTTGAACTATCAATTGGGGATTGGTTAGAGAGCTTTATGGGCACATAATATTCCTCCTCCAGCCTTGTTATCAACCCACACTACATAAAGCTATCGACGTGATGGGAGGATGGGGCTCAAAAGTTGGAGTAGGAGAGTGGCGAGAACCAACTACATTGTCGTCACACCTTTCCTTCATCACCAGTGATGAGGCAGTAGTCGTCAAAAGAGATCAAGTATCCGACAATGAAGAGCGGCTAAGTTTAATGGTGTTAGGCAACAGAAAAATTAGGTGCCAAAAGTAAAGTGTTAATGTAAAGATCAAGTAGGATGAAAATGATTGACGATTGACGTACTAGGAGCGTCACTTTCTCCATGTCACCGTGTTTGTATCCTAGCATGGATCATGTGTTGTTTTCGTGAGGGATCGTTGGGTACGTGCATGCAGTCGATGTGTTTAGGTATATATGCATGACTTTGGAACCACGACAGGACGACGGTAATTGATCCCTCTTGGCTCATATTTTTTTAGTATTGTCGCGTTTGGAAGAGTGAACATATAATTGTTCTAATAAGCTTGCTTAATAGGCTCAAAAATAAAAGAGACCATATAATTGTTCTAATAAGCTCAATAGGCTCGAAATAAAACAAATAAAATAAAAAATATAGACTGCTGGCATCATAATACACACGTAGAAATCCTCAGCAGTCTAAAAATCCACGTGATTTGGCAATCACTAGTGTAAGATACGATCAAATAAGCAAAGCTAGATTGATGGCAAAAATTATTAACTTGACATGATTCAAAGTCATGATTACTGAAGTAGAACAAAAGCGATTAACTAAATCTGTAAAGGCTTGAAATTTCCAAGACTAGGATAAAAGCAAAAATAACCTTGGTCTAGGGCAGACTTGACCATGGTTAACATTATGAGCTAAAAGGTAGAAAGTTCAACTCAAAAAATTTAACTGTGATGCTGGTGACTTGCATGGCGAAAGCGGTTCTTAGAAAGGCTGTGCTGTAGAGATTTAAGGATGCCAAGAACAATAAAGTTAGTCTAGGCGAAGCTCAATACAGGCTGAAGCCAAAGAACTGGCTAATTAGAATAGCAAGTCCCATGGATATTGCTACGAGTGAAGCAGCCCAAGTTAGTTTCTCTGTGATCCTAGGAACCCTTTCTTTCAGTGCTTCTGTGCATGTTCCGATGAATACCGTGTAACTCCCCATTGCAAACACGGTGCCGACGAGAAACATGCATAAGAAAGCGGCACCAGCCACGCGTGATGGAAGCGCCAGCGCTGGCAAGATCATCATGAGTGCATCGGGCTGTAGACCGTGCACAATGCCGGTGGCAAAAGTTGCGAATCCAATCTGTTTCTTCCCACTGGAGCTGGCATCTTCCCCGTTATCTAGAGCAACACAGGGAGTAGGCACCTCGGATGCCTCCCTGATTCCAAGAGCACCTATGATGAGCAGAGTAAAACCGACAACTCTGGTTCCCCATGTGCGGATGATCTCAATGTGTAGACGATCTTTGAGCGTGAGAAACAGCAAACCAAAAATCACTTGACCAGCATCGTGGCCACATCCCCAAAGGGCTCCAACTATAGCACTCTCTATCCTTGATCTTCCAATGGATAATGGAGCTAAGGCAGCAAGATGGTCAGGGCCAGATAACGTGTGCAAGCAACCAGCAAAAAAGCCAGTCCAAGCACTAGTTAACAACTCAGTTCTAATAAGTTGTCCAGCCGGTTTGGCAGCAGATTGCACTGTCGCAAAAGAGGGTTGTGCCAGAATCGGATGGATTATTGCGATTACAATTGCTGAAAGGACAATTACAGCAGAGCGAGCAACCTGAAAAGTTACCAAATGCAAAGTTATGAAAGAAACTTAACATTGAAGATGGAAAAAGCTGTGTTTAGTATAAAAGGTTGCTCAATGGAACTCCATGTTCACCAAAAAACCTGGTGAAAAAATATTGTTGGTATTTTAATGGATGGTGTGTCACCTTTAAATCATAATCATAAGAAATCAACAATCACACTAAGAGCATTCTCAAAACAAGGTACCTGTATCATCTAGAAAATGAAAAGGGTAGCATAGTCAAGTATTGAAATTTCTTCTAGGGCAAGTATGTCCAGAGTTAAGCATGCCAACCACAGCTCTAAAAGCATCAATTTCATTCTGACTCAAACATTAATTCTCAAACAGATCCATCAATTTGCAACCTCAACTGAAAATGATAAACTTTGCAGTCCAGTTGAACTACCATAAATGTTGCCTTGTTAGCCTAGTTATACTGGAAATGAGCTAATGCTATCTAAAAATGCAAAACAAGGAAATAAAACCAAAATTATTAGCCAAACACCTAAACTTACAACGATAGTTGTGCAGATAGACACAAAGACAAAAACAAAAACTCAAATGCAAAGATTCACAAAGCATTTACAACTTGCTAATCATGGAGCTTCTATTTTGGAAGATTGGTCACAGTAACCAATCTTCATTGCCTAAAAGAAACAAAGGCAAAGAAAAAAAAAAGGAACCTACAGTTGCTCCTGAATCTCCTTCATTTTCCTCCTAATGATTCTCAAAATCTATTATTATCGTGCTATAGTTTACTTCTAATGGCAACTTATTCTTGGAAACATTTTTCTGTGACCGCTTGCCTAAGGCTACAATATGAAGGTTTCAAACACAACAATGCCCCAAAAGAGCATGAAGGAGTCAATTTGAGATAGAATGAGCAGTTGATCCAACGTGGACAAATTGAAGCAACAGCGGGCATCATAACACCAAAGACAAAACAACCGACATCTCGTCCGATGATAACTGTAATAAGTATTTGCACTTCAAAAATTTTATGAATCAACCAACAATTGCAGACTTGAAGAAATACAGTAAGAGTAACAAGGGAATACAAATAGCAGTTACGTTTCATATTTTTTCTTAACTTATAAAGTTGTTTACTATGCATGCAGCAAAAACATTATGAATGTATCTTTAGAAGTGGCAACACAAACTTTGAAGAGAATAGATTGCAAATAAAATATGGATGTATAACATCTCCATAGACAATGTAAACCAACTACTGATGATCTTCAGACTTGAGTACCCACAATTAGTACTGGTCTTTAAACTTTTATGAAAATGATTATAAATACAGGCAGAGTAATTATATCAAGAAACGTCAAATAAAAGAAAGATGGAAGATGAGTAACTCGATCTAAAGAAAATATGAGATGCATAAAATGGATAGTTGCTGCACAAGAGATTATAAATTCAGTTTGAAAACAAGGCTGTGGATTAAATGTTACACATAACATGTCTAAAATTTGTCACCAATATAATAGCACATGGACAATCTTATCCTACCACAGATTCCAACTTTCTAGGAGACCAAGCTTCCCTCGAGCATCGGGTGAACAAATGAAAAGCAAGTTAAAAGCAAAAGAGGAAAGAAGCTCATATGCGCATGCTCAAGGTCAGAAATCCAGAGAAGAAAATTCACAGTTATTTTGGAAATGCAGATCCTTACCACAGTGCACAAGTCAGTTTTAGCCATTTCATTTTTGCTTAAGGTCTCTCTCCTAACTTAAATTGCTTAAGATCCGTTGTAACTAAAATCTACCCATTTACTTCACAACATTAACCTCCCAGGCGTATCTGCTAAAATAATAAAGCAAGAAAGTATTCCGAAATTTATATCTTAATATTCACCCAAGTATGCTCTCTGCACATCTGAGTCACAAGTAAAAAGGAACCAAATGCGCTTATACGTGCCTTTCAATCCCCAGAAACGCATTGCATTTTAAAATCCTGTAGTAGACCTAAAATAATCATCGGAAGATCGAGCGGCAACTCCGAAATTAAAGGGAAAAGTACCGTCCACGTACCAATTTTTCTAACCACAATTTTTCTTAATAGAAAAATAGAATATTTGCCAATACTTACCCCGTTCTAAGCAAATTCAAAACCAAATGAAGCAGCAAAAGGGTAAAGGGTTTAAAGGGACCACAAAGGACGCACAAAATCGCACCTTTCGAAGTAAAACCACATCCAATACTGTTCCTCCTCCTCCTTCTCGTCCTCCGGAGAATTGGTCACGTAGCTGAGCTGGCCGTGGCTCCCCCTGTGCCCAACGGACAGCAAGAGGCGGCCCTTTTTGCTTGGAGACGAGCACGGGCGGGGGCTTCAGATCCCGACGCGGCGTCAACCAAGGGCCGAACTTTAGATCGGCGGGGGACCGAAGGCGGAGCAAAGGACGAAGCCTGGGGATCTGCGGGAGAGCCGCTGTCCGAGAGGGGATAGAGGAGGAGGAGGAGGAGGAAGAGGAGGAGATAAGCCTCTCCATGGAAGAGGG